>NC_092858.1:102883581-102931253 GCF_032062135.1 Pyxicephalus adspersus
TGAAATGAATTGATTGTGTAAAAAAAGTTTAGTAGTGCTTTATTTCCTCACATTTTTATGCAATATTTTTGTTCAACCCACTGAATTAAAGCTGAAAGTCTGCAGTTCAACTGCATCTGAGTTGTTTCATTTAAAACTAATTGTGGTAATGTACAGAACCAAAATTAGAAAAAAGTTGTCTCTGTCCAAATATTTATGGACCTAACTGTATACTATTTACAACAGGTAAGGCATAACTACTGGAACAAGACAAGAATCTGATATACACATTGGGCAACAGGAAAAAAATGACTACAGCACCAACAAGGATACAGATTCAATGCTAAGGCAGTGTGAGTCTAGAATGTATACACCCTCTGGGCACATAAGGCACAGGTGTTGCTTGGTTGCACAAGTCCCCTGCTGGGTGTCAAACCACATCCGGGACTGGTGTTTCACCACTTAGTTCTCTGCCAGTTCCTCAGACACCCAAATGAAACTGCCAAAAGATATGCCAACAGGGTCATAGAGGCTATAATTAAATATTAGGCCACCAAGCTAGGCCAGAAAAACTAAAAAGTAATTCTGGTCTCCCTTGCCTTATGGGAATATGCAACACTGGGGTTCCCGATATCATGGATAATACTACAGTTGGGGTCAAAACAGGCTCCTTGCAAACTTTGCAACCTGGGTTCTTAACAGGGAAAATCCTAACACTTTCAACTTTGCAGTGCAAGAGTAATAGATTCCAATTGGTTGCTTTAGGCCAATGTTCTCAACCAGGGTTCCTCCAGAGGTTGCTAGAGGTTCCTTCAGCAATGAGCAGTTTGTGCTCTCAGGTCAGTTTAGCTGACACCAAAGATATTTGGCTATTTGTAAAGGTGTCATTCTTCCTCCTGACCAGCACACTTATGTACTATGAACATAATAATATGTGACAGTAAATATAGAAGGGGTTTTCTGAAGACATGAAGGTTTTTTTTAAGGGTTCCCCTATGTTAAAAAGGTAAACACTACTATAGGCAATCATAAATGTTATTGTTATATAGATGGGTTCCTTCCTGTATGAGGAAATAAGCATTATTAGTTTGTGGCCTGCATGTGGATCTGCTCATGTGTACCAGGCCCTAAAGTGCACCTACCACCACCACATGATGGAAGTTACCATTGCTCAACTCATTAAAAAAAGAAATGGACAACCCCATCAAGACAGTGTTGACTGACCGGACAATCTCTAGGATTTTCTTCTTGATTTTCATTTTCTTAAAAGGATAGAGTTTGGCAAAAAACTATTACTAAGGAAAGTGTTCCTTTCTGTACAATCTGTGATTAAATTGAGAATTTCTTCCATGGACAGGAACATTTCTGACTCCCTACTAAGCCTCTTGAGAGTCCCTATTCTTGGTAGTATTCCTGCTAGACCATGGAAGTACCTGAGGATTCAGCCCTGAGATTTTGACGTTAACATTAGGACGAATATGTTTATTTGACAGGTGGCAGCATTTCTATGCAGTTTTCTGGAAGCTTAATGCAGAGTACAGGGCAGTTTGCCACCTCTGCTGCCTACAAATACATGAATTGGAAGTGTTTAAAAACACCTAAAAAGTACAGGCTTTTACAAAAATTTGTTAATACTTAGTGCCTTTTTTAGTTAGAAAATACCCATAGAGGCCGTTGCAGTTGTCTGCAAAAAACAGATGTTTTTGCCTGAAAATGATCCTGGATTCATAGCTGTGCATAATAGGTATAATGTAAGAAAATTAACCTCCTTAGCAGTAATGCTTGGGGTGAATTATCCATACCAAAAGTGGTAACCATGAGCCACACTAGGGGTGGAATTGCCAAGGAGTTTAAACAGCTTACCTAGTAAGCGGTGCCCGCCAGCCGGCATCTGCATCCGAGCGTGCGGCTGGGATGTGGGACCAGGCAGGAAATTTGAAATACTAAGTATTAATAAATGTACCGCTGTTACATTTAAAAATACCTAATATTCATACCACCAGAGAGGGTAATGCCCAGTTTTTTAGTACAGGTCTGACCAGGTAGGTGGCTGCACATGAGTGCAAAATGAGGAATAAAAGGAACAGCTGGTGCACAAACCACCTTGAATTTCTTGAGTTACATTCATGAATGTAGCAGGGGAAAATAGGATGAACCCATTTGTATACTGACATGGAGTTTGCAGAAAAAAAATAATACTATATAAAACAAAAGATCTCTTAATTTTTGTGTAAAAATAATTCTCTTGAAGTGGCCTGGGTTAGAGAGATCCTGTACTGTGTTTCCAAGGAACTGAGGGTGAAATACAATTGTTCTAGGTGCTGAACTCTCTGTTTAAAACAAGAGATTATTATACTAAAAACACCCCCAATAAAAACTTTGTGAGCATTCCAAAAGACAAACCGATCCACCTCTCCATTTTCAATAAACACCCCCCACATTTTCACAATATATAAAAGGGGTAGCCCCCAAAATGTTGTTCAAGTTATGAATATAATAATCTAATATATCTGTTTGATGAGCTGAGGGACAACTAATTTGTAAATTGTTAGTCCCCAAAAGCCAACTGGGTCTTCATTGTAGTTTTAATTAATTTCAGTTGCTGCTACCAAGAGCAACTTTGTGCAAACACATGCACAAAGTGGTTCCCAACTGCTCCCATACAGTTGAATGGGAGCAGTCGGAAGCGCAGTTGATTTCGCACAACACCATGGTTTACTGATAGCAGCCTAAATTGTCTTGTGTTCAGTATGTTTTTTATACCTTAAGGAACCATTCCTAATAGCCACGTCCCTACACAAAATATGTTTTTATGAGAATACTGCTAAAAAAGCCTTCAGTTTCTCCAAAATAAGTAAGTGATGGCAAGTTGGCAAGTGTATTTACAAATTAAAAAACCCATACTGAAATATAAAACTGCTCCAGTCTGTAAGGAAAAGTCAGGTGCAGGTACAGTTAAAAAATTATACATATCTTTCAATAACAATAAACATATTTTTTTGTAAAGAACCAGTTCACAAAATTGATAGAAATTGAGAAATAGGAAACAAGTTATAGATGTCTGTATAAGTGGTGTCACAGTACCATCTAGTGTTAGTCATGAGTAATAACACCGGTTATAACCTGTTTAAAATTTGAACTTGGAAGTTGCTTGTTCTTGGAATCTGTTTGCTTTTGAAACCTGTTTGTTCTAAAATAAATTCTAAGCATGATCTGATAGTTACTATTGTACATTACCTGTCTACATATAGTTTTGGCTTTTTAACATTGCAGTTTTAGCACTCCATGAAAAGTATGGACAAGTTGATTATGGATCAAAGATTTTCTCATAGATTGATATTACTTTAAAAAACCCTAGTTCCAGAGTCGTGGTCACAGTCGTTACCTTTTGTGATAAGTCTATTGGGGGGTGCTGGAAAATGGACCATTTACGGCAAAAATTCATCATAATTACATAATATAGTGAGAAATAAAAGCATTCAATTGTTAAAGTAGATCTAACTAGAATATGTTTTATTATTATGGATTTTTATTTAAAAGTACCAACATATTAAGCAGCCCTGTATAATAAATAGGGGATGCACAGGACAAACCTGCACAAATAAAAAGTATTAATTAGAAGACCCTGGTCAAAAGCGCTTACAATCTAATGACATTTAGGGGTCTTTACATTCACTGAAATATTTCAATGTTCAATGGAAGTAATTAATTCACCACTAGGGAATGTTTTATTAAATGTTAGATTCACCTCCTTAGAAATAGACCTTTTATTTGAAGCAATATTTTATTAAAATTACATAGTGATTGTTTGATACCATCTTCCTCCTTTTCAAAAATTCTCTTTCTGTGTATCTTAGTGCTGCTGATCTCCTTGGTGCTCATTCAGCCACTTCCCGCCACATGTACTTGCTCCAGTGTCAGCGTTATCTCACTGCTCAGGACCTCAGGAGTTCTAACAGTGACAACACTGAACCTTGTGCAAAGTGCGCAATGACCAGCTGTTTACAGTCTCATCAGTGTCATCATGTGACAATGCAAGGGCATAATTGGTAGACAGGAACAGAATGTTGTCACTGTATAACAGGACATAAATGGGCAGTCAATCATGGAATACATTTCAAGTAGCTTGGGAATCTATAATAATTGGTAATTTAACAGCACTTTAATAATCATAGTTTAGTAGTGACTATGAAAGTTTATTACTTGCATTGCTTATTATTATTTTAATTATTTAATTATTTAATTATTTTAAGACAAGCTTTAGGGGGCTTCTGCTCAAAGTAAGTAGTATTAATATGGCTACAATAGCCTTACGCATAAAATTTGTATTGCCTGCTGTTTTTAAGCAAACCAGAGAAAGTATTAAACAGAGTAGCAAATTTTTTAAAACACAACACGAAATTCTTGTGAATTCTCATCTTAGGGTCTATGTGGATCATTTTAGATCATTTTAAGACACTTCTATCCCCATATAAAATTTATTGACAGGTGCATTTGACCTGAAGATTTCAAGTTGAATTTGACATGTTCCATTTTAGCATTCTCATGGACGTGTTTTAGCATTTTAGCATTCTCATGGACGTGGATGTTTGAGAATGCAACCCCTGCATGAAGCAATCGAAAGCCCATTGAATAGTTGTTTTAAGATGCCTACAGGTTTGGAATTCCCATCACTTTCTATCTCAGTAACAATAGCTAGAAGGACAGATATAAGGGACAGTATAACACAATCACTTTACACTTGATCCAAAACAGTACAGATACTTTCTACCATTTAAGGATCACATGTATTTGTTCATTTTTCATTATAACAGGACATTTTATTATAATTGTATGGCAGCTGTGAGGCCAAGCATAGGGCTGAAAATGACACAGGAAACAAATAGTAATATGTCCTGAAGTGGGAGCAGCTTCAAAGAAAGCTGAATAGTTGTCACAGGGCAGATTTACATGGGGGATTAACAAAGTCATGCTCTGTAGCTACAGCACAATGTACAGGTCTACAGGAAGCACTTCCCATACAGGACAAGAGATCTGCTCTACAAACACCTGTATTCGTCATTGGTCTCTCAGTATAATGCTTTATTTCAGGAATGATGCCTTTTTTTGTTTGCCTTTGCTATGTATAGCATCAGAGAAGGGCCACAAATCTTAACCTGTGGCTATAACCAAGGTGTGACTTTGGAACACGATGAAAGGTTAGCTATTTAAAAATGGTATACAGCTAAAAAGAAAGATTTAGGTGTTGTCACAAATTTTTTTTAATCACAATAGTTTAACAAGTCTGAACATTGTTGTGATTATATAAACAGAACTCAAATAGGGTTTGCATACAAAACTAGTTAAGAAGGGAATGATTAGAACCCCAATCTGGGTAATATTGCTAATTGGGCTCCATAAAGAGTTTTTACCCTCACATGAAGTGAGGTTAAATGTGCAACAGTGATCCAGAGGGTAAGTAAAAGCCAGTGGAGAATTATAATTCGCCATATTAATAAAATTAACACTTTTATAATATGTTTTCTAAATAACAAGGAAATGAACCAACAGTCACTGTTGGACATTTTTCATACTTCCTGTTATCGCTGTCAGTAAGGGAGCCATTTTTATGGTTCCCAGAAGAAAAAAAATTACATGGCAAATATAGCATTACAGGTGCAATTTATAGCGCTCTATTTATAAAACAAGGAATCGAACATTCCCTCAAACATCCCTCAAGAGAATCTTCAACGTCCATGTGTTTCAATGGCAGTAATTGATCTGGGAGGCAATGCACCCAATGTGCTCTACAAAATCAGTGCTATGAGTGCCTCCATAAGTAAATGTTTATTAGTAAAGTACTTTGAAATACTTTACTGAATTAAGTAATAACAGAAAGATGTAAAATAGAAGATCAAACCCTAACTACTTACAGCTGACCTATTGTCAGTACAAACATAAATGGTGGGATGGTAGGTGTAAGGGCCTACACCCAGAGCTTTGCATTTACTTGTGTACACAAGTCATGAGCTGGTGTGTTGGGTTGCCATTTATTCATAATGCCACCCCAAATGCACCTTGAACACGCTGCAGAGGAATGCATGACAATGCATGGCCACATGAAGAGCGAGTGTTAAAATGTACTTTAATACTCAATGTTCAATATAGTAATAAATATAATATATATCAAAAATTTTGCAAACAGGCAGGTACGTTAATTTTATATCAAAAGAGACATCTCCTGTCCTTTCTGCAATAAAGTATCTGCCTGCAACTTTTTGTTATGTTAAGGTATGTTAAAAGATGAAACTGTAAAACTGTGCTGATAAAAGTACTATAACATTTTTAAAAACATTAGGACAGTGGATCTACTAACAGAGTAGAAACATATCTAGGTTAATAAATAAGATCCAGTTGTGTTTCTATTAGTTATCCAATAACATGCACACATAAATCATGTTTTTTTCATTTCACAATTACCGGTATGTTATGAAATGTTACTGCATTGTCTCTCAACAGCCTGACCCAGGGGGATCCTAGAAAAATTCTACATTCAATGCTTTTTTTTTTTTTGTTGCAGAATGTATTTCTTAAACTCAGGCACGATTTTGGAATCCTTCCATTCTAATTTTTGAAAAATGCATATTATCTTACTATACAAGTTCAGTCACTTACGTGTTTCACTTTTTGACCTAAATACCACTCAGAAACTCTTTTTTGTTTTATGTTTTCCTAATTCATGTTTAGGTTTGTCACCTTCATGCCCTTAGCCCGCTCGTCACTAATATATTCTGATAAGCAATCTTGATGCACATTTTATTCTATTCGATTATTTAATATTAATATATATAATATAGTTTAGAACCCTTCAGAGTTGTAACTAACCAGGCCACATCCCAAAATTGGGACTACAAACAGAAAACAACCAGATACAGAGACTTTATAGTCAAAATGAGCAATTCTCCAAAAAGGTTGAAAATATAAAACTTACTTTATTACAAATCACATCCTAAAATACATGACAAGAAAACACATAAAAACATAATTCACACCAACATAGATCTCCTTCTGGAACCTCTCTAAAAGTGAAGTGTTCCAATTTTCTACGCCTTTCACGGAATCTTAGTTGGCTCCCTCAGAAAGAAGAGATATATGTAAATTGGGTGCAAGTTGTCAGCTTGAGGTCTTTCTCTCATAGATTATTTTGTAAGTAGTGAGTGAGTAAGTGAAATGTTTTATGTGTTTTTTTGTCATGTGTTTCATGATGTGATTTGAAATGAAGTAAGTCTTATATTCTTAACCTTTTTGGCCTATGTCGGAAGTGACCAAAATTGATATGAATATGACTTCTTGGAAACAAGCTATAAACCTCATTATCTGCGTAATATGTTGGCGCTATATAAATCCTGTTTAATAATAATAATAATAATAATCTGTGGTGACAGATGCAGTTCCTCAAACATCAACATGCTTAACAGAGACAACGATTGATCTTCCATTAGTGGATGCCTGAGGATCATTAACACCTTGGCCAGTTTGACCATTTGGTGACAATTTTTGCCCAAACATGTTCACTATAACTTAGAGAATACAGTGTGTGCTATAAGGAGTTTTTATTGATACTTATTGTCTGTGGGAGCGTTTTATATGTTGTACACATGTTTTATATGTAAAATTGCATTCATGTATGTTTATAACATCATTGTGTTATATTCTTAATGTTCGTAAATTGTAATTTTAGCTGATTTTGATATGTGTTGTGTCCGCTGAGAAAAAACCCTACTGATTCCATTAGAGGGATACTATTAATTTTGTTTAGTTATATATTACGAATGGAACATTATTTATATGTGATGTGACAGGAAAAAGTAATTACTGTATAATATAGCCTGAAATTGCATCGTTTACTTATTTATGATCCTTCATTTTTGTTTTTCGGTCATGATGGCTAAGTAAATGATGTTTAAAATGTAGTCTCTGTGATTTAATAAAATTGTTTTTATTGGTTGGTTGTCTTTATTTCATTATTTATATTAATATTATTATTAAACAGTATTTATATATACATATAACACTAGAAAATCATAATTACTGCAACCATTTCATTGCACAATTTAATCAGTCTGCCCATGCTTTGTGTTACATTATTACATAATGTGAAGGCATACTAACTGGTGCCATAGGTACAGGAATTTCTCTCATTTTCACATTTCACATTTATTTAAATGTTGTCAATTTTTTTTAGCTTTCCATTTCTTGTTTTTTTTTTTATATTACAATAATACTGTTTTAATTTATCAATTTTGCTGTGTATTTGTAACATTTATAAATATAAATTAAACTGCCAATTTTAGATCATCAAGTTTGTAGGTGTTTTCTAGAATAGATAGAATTTATGGATGTAGATAGTTGTTTACCTGTAGAATGGCAATAAACAATGCCTAGTTAAACAAACTAGCGTGTAGTGAGAATTTTAAATCATAAAATATTACTGTAATATCACAGTACTTTTTTAAAACAGCCTCATGCTGTTTTGATTACCTCTCATTATATTCAGTTGATTACTACAAAAGCCAATACCTCCCACTGTATATCACAACAATAACCATAACAAACCATAACAAACATCTAAAAGTTTGCTTGTAGTCCCTGGACATTCGACATACGGACGTCTCCTAGATACGAACAGGCTGCTTTTTCTGTGCAGGATGGAGACTGGATGGGAGTAGGGGGGGGGTTCGCATGACTTGCAGAAACATTCTTTTACTAAACACAGCTGGGAGACTTCATGCCGAGACGTGTGTTGCAATTATTAAATGCTTGAAAGATTAGAACATGTAGGTACCTTATACAATCATTACGCAAAAGAATGTACACTTTTACTTTATAAAAATACATAACATTTATTTAACAAAGTGCAACTTTTTTGTAAAACAAAGTAAAAACTATAAATCACAACAGTAACAACAACATAAGTGCAGTAAATAGTTTTGAAGCATTCACGTTACAATATGGTATATTGGTGGCTTTCATGGCCAATTCCATAGTCATTTGGCTATGGCAGAGCTTATATTGGTGGGATGGAGGGTAATTAGATACAGGAGAGGGGTTAGACTGCTGGTACTTAGTGTGAAAAGAATAAGTAGGGAAGTGTGAGTTGAATTGCTGCATCAACCCTTTGTTGACCACATAGGTGACAATCAGCTCCACCACACATTTTTGTTCTGGGAGGGAGAGCAGGAAAGCCTTGAGCTGGACACATCAGGGCAGGTGGAATGCATTGGCGCTATGAGGAGAGGAAATAAATCTGTTGGTAAGCATTTAAACATTGTGCATGCAAAACCACACTTCACAAAAGGGCTGAGGGCTGCAACTAGGGAGCTGATGGCTCTCAAAAGAGAGGTGCAGCAAGCACACGCTGAGTAGATGACAATATCTTACCTTCATGCTCAGGGTGAAACTTTTTTTTATATGTTTGTACATACTTTTGTCAATTTTATCTTTATTTTACTTGTTTTTTTACCTGCAGTGTAAATAAAAATTTTGTAAATAAAAACTTTTGTTACATCTTTGTTAAAATTTGTATTGTGTCGTTCATTAATGGTTAACAGCCAGGTAAACTCATACACAAACATATATAAAAGTATATATATATAAATATACATACATATATATTATTATCTTATATATTATACGTGTGTGTGTGTGTATATATATATATACATACATACATATATTGTTTATACACAGTTATGTGTTGCAACGAACACACATGCACAGGACCAGCCACGATCACTGAATGACCACACAAATTATAGAATGGAGCGAATGGATCTGCCAGGATGGTCATTCGTTTCGAGCAACATTCCTTATTCATCGGTGTACTATGTAACTATGTTGTTGGCCTGCAGTTGTGCATTTTTTTTGTTAACGATTGTCGTACAATCAGTCTTTAATCACTAGTTTCCAACAACAATTATCTATTGTTGTTGGAAACTACTACCTACCCAAAGGTTTTGATACCTCACTCTTTATATTTGAAGGAGAGCGATCCCTGTTATTGTTGCTGGTCGGTGACAAAGGATAAAGTGTGTGTGGTGTTCCCTTGGGCTCCAGACTTTTCCGTCATGCCCACTCCTAGATCAAGGCAGGAGCAGGCCCATTTGTAGGGCATGGTATCGAGTACCCCTGGTATCTGGGGAGACCTGTCCAGCCTTTGGAGGGTTTGGGTGCCTAACTATGTAATAAGAGTATTGCACTATATTTCCCAAACTCTGTGCACCCTAACAATTTTGTTCTGAGGGGTCCTCAGGAAGCTGCACCAAACTATTGTAACATGATTCTGGACTCAAGACTTTTGGGCCCTGATTCATCAATGAAATCCGCGCTCGCTGGAAGCGCGAACGTACGCGCGACCAGCGAGCGCGGTTTCCCGCGGTCCGGAGTCGAGTGCGCTCGTACACTCGCCTCCTCACTGCCAGCTGGATTCCTGCCTTCATAATAATGAGCAATAGGGGTCGGCGAATATGAATGCGCGAGCGAGCGTCCGATTCTGCTTGATGAATTAGGGCCTTGGAGTCTGGACATGATATGTCTTGTGAGATGTATTATGTACCCTACAGTTATATTGTGGTTGTTTTGTGTATTTTATTTTTGTATTTTTGTATTGGTTGTTTGTTTGAAAAATTTGTATCATTTTTGTTACTGGGTTTAGATACAATTTAGGATCTCCTTATTCTGAAACAACATCCTGCATTTCCACAATGTAAAGGGGCCAAGAAGAAATAAGTAAGTGAATGGACACAGGGGTAATTATTTTACTTGGAAGATACATCATTTGTGGATTGATGACATGTAATTTGTCATATTTGTTTCAGAAATAGGAATATGCTTATGTAGTAGAAAATCGATGAAGCACGTGTCTTCTTCTATACCTTAGTGAGGTCAATACATAGTACGCAATGTACCTATGTGCGTCAGATATCAAAAACCACATTTTGCTAAAAAAATGGACACACCTTTCCTGTCCTGTTAACAATTTTTGTGGGGCCACTGAATAGAAGTATTTGCTGTGAAACTGGAATATCCAGTGAAAGAATTTGTAAATATAATAACTATTTTATCTAGTTTGTTTTGCCACAGGCTAGTTTTATTGTCACATGACAAACAAATTTTCTATGAGGTTCGCATCTTGACATAAAGCTCACAATGTAATTCATACAGTTCATGAACTTTTTCTTGGATGTGTGTGGCTTTCATTTTTCTGGATCACTACTTTGTTTTTACATTGTATTTGTTCTTTCACGGTGTCTTTCTTTATTTCAATTGTTAACTCTATTACATGGCCATTTTTCCCAGTTATGATATCTGATTAGGCTATTCTAGAATTCAGTACAAACATTTTCGGAAAACAATTGAGGACTAAAATACACTGTTTCCTAAATGCATTTTGCAGAATAATTCATATACAGAACCCAGAAGGTAAAACAAAATAGAAATATCAAGGAGTACTGGCCAGAATTAGGATTATGGAGGAATCTGAACTTTCATATTTCATACTTCATTTTATAAGAAAATTTAGGCTAACCTAATTTTACCTTCCAAACCAATATAATGATCTTCCCATTGACAGTTTTTTTTCTATTAGAATTAGGTACAATTCCTTTTCTTTAAAATTAAGAGAAAAAATGTCCTCTTGTGTTCCATTGTTGCATAGCAAGGTGCCAGCATTTTCAGAATCATACCATTTCCCACCCGCACCCATACTGATACTGGACCCTAAACTTTTTGGTTTTTGGGAAGAAAGGTTTTCAGAAAATGATTGATTATTGTACTATTTATTGCTTGATGATGCTTACACCGGTATCTTTTTGCCCTATACTTTGTTTCTGAATTGCCTTTTGATGCCTTTTTTTCTGCTGATTTTGATGACTGAACTGAAATGATGTGTGGCCATATACCATGTGATCATGTTACCTTGTTGCCACTTCCCTTATGATGGCTGTTGAATACTTGTTGGCATATCAAATACTTGCTATGTTTCCATATACCATAAATTAGATGCCATATTACCATCTACCATGTTACTGTGTTACCATATTACAATGGTGCATAAGAGCCCTGGTGCAGGTGATGTTATAGGTGTTAGTTGGTCATATAGTATTCTGCCTTGTGCCATGGTAAAAATTTTCGTGTCTAACAAGTACCTTTTCAGTAAATAACATGTTACTGAGGTGCAACAAGAAAAAGTTGCCATACACAATTCTGCTTCAGAGTCAGGTAACCCTATAAGGTAACCCTAAAATGTGAAACCAATTTGTCAAACACCATGCTATTAAGGATAATATCATAAACTTCAAACAGCTACTAGTTTGTTCTACTCCTTGATATTAAGGGGTTCAGGGGGCATGTATGTCACCTAAAGCTGAACTAAAGTTAAAAAGGAAAACTACATAAATGCTTACTGTGCCTAGTGGTACTTTAAAATAAGGATTTTATTACTTCACCCCTTGAGCCTCAGAAACCAGCATGCTTTTTCTATTTCTATGCTTTGGGTCCTGGGTGGTCTTCAGAGTCTTCACATATAATGCAGGAATATTGGTCATGCATTGTAGGGAATATTGCAAGGCCAGCAACTTCAGCACAGAGTACCTTATAGAAGTGGCTTTAAATAACCACTCTGTGGAGGAGGAAACCTGAAAAAGCAAGCAAATAAACTAAGTAAGCCATGTACCATATTAATGGTGGCCTGGGCTTAGAAAAAGTGGGTTGAATGATTCTGGCCGTCAGACTGAGGACACCTAATGGCTGAAAAACAAGTACTGGGAGGGGGGAAGAGAGAACTCCCCCGATCTGGATAAAGCTGAGCATAACAAAATTTTTTATTTTTTTCATCTTTAATCAGCTGGTTATTTTTATCTTTTTTATTTTCAGTGCAACATCAAACAAGTGTAAATTTTGTCATACACCGTGCTACCATGGAGTCATGTTGCCTATAATATAGCCTTATACTATAATATTATAGTGCCATATTGGCATATGAACTACCTACTTCCAAACTACCTTGTTACCACACAGACCATTGCCGAGTTTACCATATACCAAAGCAAAGTTACACAGATTCCATGTTGCATTATGCTACACTGCTAAGTTATTATGTTTCCATTAGTGATATTACAAAAGTGACATGACTACAGCGTAGTAGGTTGGCAATTACTAGATAATAATAGACACCAAGGTACTGAGAAAAAAGGTGATTACTTTTAAACATTGCAAATGTTGTACATTGTTATATGGCAATGTTATGATATACCAAATTACTGAAGAGGAATGTCACCATACAATGTTAAACAGAAGGAGATCTAGCTTGTTGCTATATATGATTTTTAAATATATTTGATAATAAACCATTTTTTTACAAAAAAAACATATTTTTTAGTGGCAAAGTTAGAAAAAGTAAACAGTACAAAACCATACATGAAGAGTGCATAAAGTTACATCAATGTACAATCTACTGAACATATCAAAATAGTGGAGGCAAATATCAGTAAGATCAATGCCACTCCATAAACAACTCCCTTTGCCACATTTTTTTTTCCTTTTTTGTTGTTGATGCATTTTATCTTATAATAGCATAACTAGGGGAAGGGTAAAAAACCCAATTCCGGTAACCGAAGAAACCTAATACTTCGCTGCTCTTGTAATATCAACCTGATGACGGTATGTGGATACATTTTCCTCGAACTTCCAATGGTTCTGCAAAATTTCGGCGAACAGATTTCGCCAAACTATCGGAAGAAGAAATTAAAACAGGAGGATTCCCATAGCTGCATTCAACCCTGGGAATCCTCCTGTTTGTGATGCCACAGCTGCAATTATTGAGAAGATGCCAGGCAAAGGAGAACCTTCTGACTTTGCAATATAAGTATCTCTTACAAATGATACATTTGTTACAGATACAAATGTATCATTTGTAGGAGATACTTATATTACAATTTCAGGAGGTTCTCCTGTGCTGGGCATTTTCACAATGATTGCAGCTGTGGCTGCATTTATTGAGAAGAGTGTGTGATCCCCGGGGCACCAGAGGTTAATTACCCTCCAGTGCCTGGTGATCGCAGAGGATTTTCAGGGCTGCATCATGCAGCCCTGGAAATCCTCCTGTTCGGCGAGAGCTCAACCTCTTGGCAAATCAGAAGGCAATTCTCGCTTACAGTATTCAAACTTATTATTCTCGCTCACTCATCCCTAGTGGATACCAAACTATCAAATATGAAAAAAAAATTAGATACATAGTTACATAGTAGGTTAGGTTGAAAAAAGACATAAGTCCAATAAGTTCAACCACTGGGGAAATAAACATATCCCAGATATGAAACCCTATAAGACATAGTTGGTCCAGAGGAAGGCAAAAAAAAAATCCTGGTACAATTTGCTTCAACTGAGGAAAAATTCCTTCCTGATTCCATGAGGCAATCGGATGTTCTCTGGATCAACAGTCACTGTTATTTTTACTTTAAAGCCTTAATACCCAGTAATATTCTGTGGTTCTAGAAAAAAAAACAGCTTTTTCTTAAAGCAATCTATAGTAGTTGCTGAAAATACTTCCTGAGGGAGACGAAATCTGAAAACTAAAGTAAATGTTTTTCCCTACTTGTGTAGTTCTGTCCTGACCTCTTATCGCTCACCATTCACTAGGGTGCACTCAAAGCCCTCTGGCCATACCAGACTGTGTGGCAAAAGAGTTCAATTATATCATGCAATTGTGAGATAATGTGTGTAATAAAGCAATTTTAAGAAATAACTTTTCTCTATATGTTTTGGAAATCGATGATTTGGCCTTAAAAGTCGCATTAATTGGCTGTTTTGAATCCATGATTGCTTACAAACCATACAATGTTACTGAAATACCATTCTATTTTAGTTGCTTATGGCTTTGCTCTATACTCTATGTAAAAAAAAAAAAAAAAAAAAAAAAAAATCCTAAATGCCAGTTCATAGGTTTGGTAACTCTTAGCAAAAAAAAAATCAGGAGTCAACTGTTGGAATTGGTAGGAGCTCCTAAAATATATAAAAAATTCTTTATGATATTTGGGTATATATTATTTAGCAGCGCCAATGCCAGAAAAAAGAAACCAAGACTGATTTTACTTAGTGATGTCTGGCTCCATCTCATCGTCACTTGGGACCTCCACAATTTTTAAGAGATCCAGATGAAATCACCTATTGTTTTGCTCTCATCACTAACTACACCTTTCTGATGCAAAAAGTTTTGTATCTCATGTAAATTGTGTAAATTTCAGAGCATATATTTTTAGTAATCATTTTTTTCTGTTGAAGAAAAACCCTATTACCTTTATAAATGTCCCATTGCTCATTCTTTCAATTTTAGAAGTGTAAAGTAACATCACCTGCTGGCCAAGATGAAATTGCTTTCTAGTCTGACACCCTACCCTATGGCTTTTTTACTTGCATATGGAAAGAATGCCAAACGCTTACTCTTTTTTTTTTCTCTTTACTAGACTCACCCTGCCAAAGGGTTCGTTCTTTATGTACTAGTAGACAAAGTATTCACGGGGTGGATACAGCTCTGTGAGCTTTATATGACATTTTAACAAATAGTGTTTATGAACCTGGGGTGGTTTACGTCAGAAGCACTGCTTTTTAGAACAAAGGACGTAAAAAATGCTCAGAGGCAGAAACTCACAAAATAAGATCGCCACATTAAGTCCATGGGGTTCTATGGGTGTAGCATGTTCAATATGTTTATTTTTTGGGTGACCTAATATAAGGAAACAATATTTCAACATATAACTGAGCAGGGACAATGACTCAATAAAAATACTCATTAGGGTGGTCACACATTGGTTGATGAGTCCCATAGGTAAAGCTTTAGATTCAATAAAAGCTTTGAATATATTTTAAATCTATTGAAGACTAAGGCATTCCTGACAAATATTTGATTGAAATATTGATTGATAACCGATTGGAATAATTGTTCTTTTTGCTGCTCCACTCCAAAAGGGTAATGTAAATTCAGTAAAGAATGCTATCTCACAATCTGTAACCATTGGGATCCCTATACAAAATTGTATTGTATTGTAAGCAGTGAGTACTATTGTCCTTGCTTACTGGTTGTTAGCACTGCTCTCGGCAAACTTACAGGAAGCTGTCGAAGCAGCAAAAGGCAGCTGGCACTCGATCTGGTAAATGCCATTTATGCCTAGTAATTTGTAAACATTTCTGAATTTTTATAGTAATCTGTAATAATAGTAATTAATATAAATATGCAAATATACCCCATACAATGCTTCATACATTTATTCTAGTAATAATTACTTAGAAAGTATTTACCTATTAAGACAGTACAAACACATTCAATATCCACACCTAGGTATTTTTATAATTTTTTTTCCTAATAAACCACCTGATGAGAACCTGTTATCTGCATAATGCTTTCACATAGAATGCCAATTTAGCAACCGTGTAATAGCAAAATGGTGAAAAACTTAAATGTAAATGTAAAGTTATGCTATGAGAATAGCAACCCACATGCCTTCAGCATCAGGGGCAAATATGATGTGTTGGGAGGGCCCCATGAATTCTAAGGGGATTTTCCATTACAGCCTTCCTTATGCTGAGGGTCATCTGGGCAAGTATTTACATAGCAGAAAGGTTACATACTTGTAGACACATCTAAAGGGGCTGGGGGATACCAGCCCACATGGGTGTTGTGGTGGGCTGAAATAAAAAGGAAGAAAAAAAAAGAAAAAAGAGAAAGTAACCATGGATACCCTGAAACTGTGTTCCATATACAGGTTTAGTGCTTTCCACCTGCGTGAATACAAGTAATCTTTTGCATTTTTTAAAAACAAATAATGTGCCTAATTTAGAAAAACAGACCTTGGGGCAAATTCTGGTATACAACAACATCTCTCTCAAATCTTGTTTGAGGCTTAAAAAAAATAAATAAAATAAAATCATGTTTTCTATTAATAGACATGTTAAAAAGCAAATTTAAACAAATATGGGTAAATGCTGGCCAGCTCGTATAATGAAATATTTATAATTTCCCCCTAAAGAGTAAAAATAAAGGAATGGCAGTATTTACTTATGTATTGGGTTATGTGTCTTACACAACTGTTTGTTGTGCTAAACAAAGGTAGGAATTAAAATGCTAAAAGAAGTCAATTGAGTATTTTGGGATAAACATATATGCTCAATACTTAATAATGCACTTAGCTTAGAGTTAAATCCTCTGCTGACCTCAACCATCCAATCATATGCAAAGAAATAATTATTTTTGTACATTTCTTCTGAGAGTGATAATCCACTAAATGAACAGCCAAAACTTGTTTAACCACCTAACCGTTAAGCCCGACCTTGGTACGGGCTTAACATAGTTACAATTATCGATAAACCCGAACTTTTCTCACTGTATGAAAATACAGTGAGAAAAGTTCGGGTTTATCGATCACTCACCTAGTCCCGCTGCGATCGTCCATCGTCGTGTTCCAGCGTCGTCCTCCAGCGTCGGGTGTCCTCTCCGGGAAGAAGAAGCCGGCCGGCTTCTTCTTTATTTAATTTTATTAAAAGTAATTTTTTTTTTTACATGATTGTGTGTTTCAAACATTTTTTATATTCATGATATCTACTAGAACCCTGTTCGGACATATTTCTGTAAGTTACAGGTCTACAATAAAAAAAAAAAAATCCTGAAAACCTGTAACGCTTTTGGTACAGAAATCTAGACCTCAGTGTAACGCCCAGGTGGTTAATAAATCAACTGTTAGGTGGCGCTCTCTAGGCATAAGATCCCAGGTGATACCTCATTGCAGGAGGGCGCATGCAGCCTATTTCCTCCGGTGGCTGCGCTCGCGGTAGCACTGGGGTTGCAGGTTCAGTGCCCTGTAGGTTGCAACATCCCTGTATCTCAGGTTTTCCCTCAGTATCCTCTGCACTGAGGCTGCACAGCTGAAGGGAATTGAGTTGTGTGCAGCTGATTAGCAGAGTAGTTCCTGTTAATCCCAGGCTGTCAATGGCTGCTGGGGCTTTATAGCCTCTCTGCTCCCAGTCAGAGGTGCCTGGTATAGCGTCTGCTGGGCTTACCTGTGTTGGATTGTTTTGTGAGTTTTCTCTGTTACTGACCTGCACCTGTTTCTGACTATCTATTTGAACTCTGTCAGGACTGACCTCTTGTTCTCATGTTTACATGGCTTTCCTGGAGCTAGAGAAAAGCCCAAAAAACATGCAGTTAGGTTGATTGGTTCCTCAGGAACTGTGTGTGAAAAACAGAAGTGTAGGGTGAATTGCCAGGCACAACATAATTATAAATTTACAAACAAAGATTTTTTTACATAACAGGGTCAATAACCTTGGGACTTTACAGGCATATATTCATTCACAATCCAATATGTATCTTTTGTTAATACAAATGTTTATTAAACAAATAAAAACACATTTACATGCTCCAATAATCAATATGTGGTTGTTACAAATAGGCTTATAACAGTTCAATGCGTTTCTCGGAACATATCCCGCTTCCTCAGGAACATATTAGCCTAAAAATTCAAAATTTAGGATGTCTCTTGTCACTTGTCAATATCAGCACATGCAGGTTACTCGCTTCTTTTTCCACATTTAGTTCCTCGATTGGATAGATAGCTCAAGGGGTTAGTTCTTTAATAAATAAGATGATATAGATCACTGTCCGGGATAAAAAAAAGCTTTATTAATTCAAATAGGTTCCTTAGCAACAATTATCCATAATGATTTCCAGAATTTTATAGCTATGTGTGCACCACTGTCCAAGCCAAACTATAACATCCATTAGCTACCAATCACCCATTTCATTGTATTCAAATCACCGCTTTAATGTGCTGTTGTTAGTAGCAGCTGCATCTGAACCAGTTATAAATCTCACCTTAGCTCCATCCTGTTCCAGTGTAATACTCTTAGAATAAGCATTAGGATAGTTTCATGCATCCAATTTTTTAAATAGTCCTATAAAAAAATCAGGTTTAATTTTACAGCATAATATGCACCACTATCCAAGCTATTGGGAAGGTAACTATATTATGCCTTAGCTACCCATTACCTATTACAATATATTCAAATGGCTGCTGTAATGTGCTGTCACCAATAGCAACCACATTTGCACCAATTATCAACTACAAGAATACAAACTTTTTAAACAACATAACTATAATATTAATATAAAATAATAAAACTACATAAATTAAAAAATAGGTTAGGCATAGACTTTTTTTAACAATTGTATCTAATGAAAATGTATTTTAACATTGTAACCCTTAGTGCTAGAGTTAGGGAAATGTTATTTGTGTTATTTTGTTTGATTTTTTTTTAACATTAATGCAGTCATTTACAACATACTAGGACTGTCAGAAAAGATGCAAAGACTTTTTATATACTTCTGTGGGGATTTTACTTACTTTGGGCTATTCCTCTACTTGGAAAAAAATAAAAATAAAATCAATCTATAGATAAATATAACAAAAACAAACCATCTAGTGTCCAGGAAGGTTTTATAAATGTGGAGCCACTGCCAGGTTGCTTGGTTTTAGCTATTTTCATTAAATTAATGTAGTGATAGTAGAGTGATATAAATGTTTCTGTTCTCTGATTGTTACCTATACCTTTGATTTGTTGATGTATGTTATTAGCATCAGTGGGAAACATTTGTTATGCACTGATTACGTTGTTAAAATACAATGCTGCAAAAATGTATCCAGACCTGTTTACAGCTCTGTCAGCATTTAGGATTGTATTCATATTTTCTAATGCATTTATTTTAAAATGTATTTGCACATATTGCTGCTAACACACAGTAAAAGCATGTGGAAATGCATTGTAT
This sequence comes from Pyxicephalus adspersus, assembly GCF_032062135.1. Lineage (NCBI taxonomy): Eukaryota > Metazoa > Chordata > Amphibia > Anura > Pyxicephalidae > Pyxicephalus > Pyxicephalus adspersus. Next base: position 102,903,413 of record NC_092858.1, read on the forward strand.
CTGCATATCTTTATTGGGATGGTTAACTAAAAATCCAACACTAATAACTGCTAATTTGTAGAACCCATTTAATACACATATATACTACTAATAAGCGATATTAGTGAACTCCAATAATGTGCCCTTGCTTAATGTGCATTTATCCAAGAAAATTAATGTTATTTTGTTATATCATTTTATAAGTTGGATGCACTGAATAATGTCACTAGTAAAAGTATCTGGGAGAAATCTGTTCCCATCAAAATATGCAAGTTATTAGGGTCATATATAAACTAGCTTTTTTTTTATAAAGTTTCTCAATAGTTTACACTTTTATTCTCCACTTATTCTTAATAATACAATATGGGCTTTTTTGTAGCAAGTTGTATGATGCCCAAGTTTACCTGTATAGTTCATTAAACACATTCACCATTTTTTTTTTAATTTTCCTCTATTTTGCTGAAATGTATCACATTTATAAGATTTTAGAACGTGAATTTAAAAAGTTTTATTCCAAGTTTTATGGCATTTCCATTGCCATTTTTTTCTACTTTTACAGTTTAGTTTTAGTTTGACGATTTAATAAAAAAAGTTTAAAGCCACTTAACACTTTTTCATCCTACCAGTCTGTAGTTAGTAGCTTTATATTTATTTTGAAAATGGTGGGCACATTGAGATACAAAAAAAGTTGTATGCTTTTTCACTTTTTATAAGTAGTATTTATTTTAAAGGGTATCTTGAAGTTTACAGTCACGTTATAATCCTTACCCAAAAATGAGAAAAAAATGTAGCTTAACCTATACTTATACACAATATATACTCAATATTTAACATTGCATGATATAGATGTGAACTAATATACATGCACACAGACATAAAAAAAATCTATTTTTTATAACAGCATCTCTGTGTCTTCACGAGACCTTGTCAAAGGCGATTACATGAGTTTGGCAGTAGGATAGCACACCCTTGCAAATTAATTAGCCTGATATTGTGTGGTTTACTGTTTCTTTGTTTAAATATGAAATAGACTTTACTGTATGAAAGAAATAACTCAGCCCACACCCATGGAAATATTTGTATCGTATTGTATTGTACAAAAATAGCAATTGTCCTTTTTCTAAAATGCTACCATTCCAGACCCTGACCACAAACACATAAAATTTTTCTTCTGTGGTATAGCCTGTGTACAACTAATAATAGTTTTTGTTTGCTAAGTAAACTTCATTGTGGTTTGCTATATTTAAGGTTCCCTAATTATTAGACTCATATATTGCCTAATGCATAGTGTAGGAATTTTATACAGACATTCCATAATTATGAATACATAATTTTTTTTATTTGGGCGAGTCGTATGTGTGATTTGTAAATTGTTTTAACTAGTGCCCCTACAGGTAGTATTTTTTTTCAGCTATTCTCTGGTAGTTAAAAATTATTTAAAAAAAATATATATAAAATATATATATAAATATATATAATATATAGTAAAAAATTCTCTGGTTGAGTTAAAAAATATAAAAATTAACATATTTAAGTTTAATTAATAAATAATAATTATTTTAAATAATAATAGTTTATACTTGTTTTTCTATATATTTTTTTTATTAAATAATACATTTTATTAAATAATAAATTCAAATATTTAAGTTTAATATTATATAATATAACCTCCCCCCCCCCCCTGGTAGATTTTTTGTAAATATGCATTACGAGTGTGTAGTCTTTTTTTTATTGGGTGCTGTAGTTAACTGGGCGATCAAAGTTTTTAGGCTGAATATGTTTGGTATTTTTTCAGCACAACCTCATTTTTCATTTCTAACAAAATTTGTTTTTCCATTCTTTATAGGTTTTGACATTCAAATCTTCACTGCTGACTTTCTAGCAATGAAGCCAAGAGATAACAACCATTCCTTACAGTGGAAGTAAACTAATAAACTAAAAGTCGGTAGTATTAAAGAGGTAGTAGTCTCTTTTCTCTGGGACCTGGTGGCTTTTTTTCCCCCTAAACTGCATGGCATATGCACCTTGTAGTATAAAGCCCAGGTCTGTTTGTGGCACCACCAAGAATAGACACTGGGCACATTGTAATGCATGCACAGTAATTACTGTATATTAAATATTGCTGATTATGGCAAACGCTCGCTCACACCAAAGTGAAGTTAATACATGGCAGCAAAAAATAGTCAGTAATATTTTTTTCATAAGATTTTTCTTGACCGGCTTAATGCTGTATATCTGCGTATTAACATAGCGTCGTCACATTGATCTACCCTTGAGCATGCACGTGAACCGATGAATCTATGTCATTTTTGTTTACGTAAATCATTTCTTTCTTGAGCTCTGAAATGTGTAACACGCCAAAAGCTTCTCTTTTTCGCAATTTTTTAAATCTTTGTGACGGGCGAGGCAAAAGTGCCCAAAGTAAATACAGGGTTCGTATTTCATTAGAAGGATTTTGTCCTTCTACATATGAAAGGTCATCTTTTGAAAATGTTACAGTATGGGCAGCCTTTTGGCATTGTTGTTTTCATGCTGAGGTCACAGAAAATGTGACCAAATACAAGGACAAGAGTGGGGAATTCCTTGGAGATAGTGGTGAGAGCCAAGTGAACAAAATGTTAATCATCCAATCATTTAGAATAAACATATCATTTCTATATTCTCTAGATTAAATGAACATTCACATAACTATGTATCCATTCTGAATTTATTTAGCAAATCGACATGCGTAAGGAATTTTTTTAAAAGTGTTTATGTCATGTAAATAAAAACAGTTATCCCATAGTGAGAACATCAAAGACATTGCCTGTCCCTTCTGCAATAAATAACCTGCCTGCTCGCTATTATTTTTGTTTTGCTTCAATAAGTGGTGCATTAGTTTGTGTGTTCCTATGAGTGACATGAAGTGACTATGAACTCTGTAAACCACTACATCTTGGCACTATACGGATTTTTATATGAATAAATAGTAACATAATATTATATGTATTATTATTATTATATAATAATATATTATATTATAAATTAAAATTCTGCACAAAGTAAAATGTTCAACGCTATAATTCTTGTATTTCATTTTAGATAACTTGAAAAGTTCTTTCCTTACTAATAGTGTATAAAGTAATGATTGTATAATATTAGGTTGCAGAGACTAAAGCAGCTGTGCAGAGATGTTCTATAATTTTATAACTGTGATGGAATACTACTTAATTACAAAATCTTTTCTTTGTTTCTTTGTAACATGTAACATGTTTTTTCATGGAGCAAAATGATGCTATTGACATAAAACATGGAAAATATTTTAAAAACAAAAACATGGGATACATTTTTGTGCTTATTTAAAAAATGGTATAGACACATCTGCAAGATAAGCAAGATAGACAAATCTCTATTGCAAATGTGTCTTTCGCAAAAACATTGCAAAAAAATGGTAAAAAACATTTATTAAAAAAAATGTATTTATATATATATATATATATATATATATATATATATATATATAATATGGATGGAATTTGTTTTGTCTTTATTCTGTTAACCAGCTTGATGGGAAAACCTAGAAGCTACAGTACAGGTTATTAGCTGGCGTGCTTTGTAAAACACAAAGGAACACAAATCTATATGCAATTTGTCTTGAAAAGGCATAACCCTAAAATTTGTGATATAAAAAAGAACTCCAAAAACTACAATAAGCAGGTTCTACTTCATTTCTACGATCTAGTATACAATACAAAAAGAGGGTGTCATGCACAATTAATTATTTGATAACATGAATAACTTCATTGGAGGGACAACAAGGCAAAGAAATGTACAGTAAATGAACATTTCATACGTAATGTATAGTTATGGGCACCAGTGCTTTTTCTTAGTTTCAAATCCTTAAAGCCTTGCTGTCCTACTGGATAATGAGGTTATTAGATGAAATTGAAAACCATTTGGTTGTGTATATATAAATATATATTTTTTCGTAAAGTTAAGAGCTGGAATGTTCTCTGCTTCTGTGAAAATTAAGGAACAAAACCGTGAAGTAAAGACTGTTTGTTAGATACAATGTTTTCCACTGTTCCTGGGGGAGGGGGAATTAATAGAATCAGTATGATTTAATGCTCTCCCCATCCCATGAATGGTGAAGTTCTGGATCTCTCCATCCACCCATTGCGACAATGATTTCCAACCAACCATGTTTCATACATATATTTTGTCCCAAGATCCAGTTCTCCTAATGTATATGTAAACCCTAACAAAGACTTTCCCTTAATTGCACCTAATAAATAGAGCACTGGACACATTTTGTTATATCTGTAGGAAGCAGAATAAAATATTTATTAATCCTGACATAAATCCTGATCTTCTGCACTAAACTCTCAGCCAGTGGTGTCAGCCCTGCTTAGTTCTCTGGGAACTACAGAACACTTCCATCTATGTTATGGAGATAAAAGGGTTTTATCATTTGTGTTCTTGGGGTTCAAAACACTTCAACTGATCAGAGAGCGTGCCCCAGGCTGCTCGGCACCTCCAATAGCAGTGCAGGGAGGGACCATCGCTGTTATGGGGCCTTTATTCTATATTAATATTTTTAAAACAACAGGAGAAAGAAATGATAATGATAACTGAGGGGTCGGCAGCCACATCCTCTTCGCTGCAGACCTCTCAGTTTCCCACCCTTTTTGGACCCTCCCTGGTTTACACTATTTCGGCAACAGGCAGTTACTACTACAATGAGTACACTTCTCATATTTATTCTGAAAGGGTTTTTGGGGAATAAAGGATGAGAAGGCTTTTTCAAGGCAACACTTTAGTTCACTTTACTAGCAGTGGATACATTTTAGTATTTTGTGCTATACAAACAACATCTGTGCTCGGAACAGCGTGATAAGCATATATTACAATACCAACTGTATAATATTTTCTAAGGTCTTGTGCATTATTGTCTCTTTTTTCTGATGTGTTTCGCCACTTGGCTTCTTCAGGGGATTTAGTTGGAGACTTATATTGGTTATAGGTATTCGGGTGACTGGTAAGTGTACAGTATGGTGACGGGTTTAAAAAGGCATGTGCAATAGTTGGGTGGTGATGAGAAGGTCCCAATTATCAGATTCTATTCAAAAAAACAAAGGACAAGCTAATTGGTAGCCAGTAAAACACATTTGAACTAAAGTGTTGCCTTAAAAAAGCCTTCTCTTCCTTAATTTTTTTGAAAACCTAATGTGATTTTTCAGGCATGACAACCGCATAAACTCTAATTTCTCGGGTATCTACTACCTATCTCTCCTTGGTTATTTCTGATCGGGCTCAGCTTCCCATACATGAGTTTTTGAAAGGTAGACTATTATATTACCATGTCCTGCTAATGTATGATTACCCCTGAGGTACAATGGGCGAAACGTGTCGGGTACAACAATAAACGTTTGCGAAATGTACACCTTTCAGGTTGACACTGGACCTTTGTGCCATTCAATAGTCTAGTAGTTGTATGCTGTATAATGCCATTTTCATGGCCATGAACAGATTCATTACTGTCTTATTGTAAGATTTATCACTTCTTTGTATTGTATTTTTGAGAAGTATATCATTAATACAATATTTTTGCCGACAAAAAACCTCTGTTGTATTCTATTTGTATTTATACTATCACTTCTAGTGGTGTTTGTGTTGCCAGTTAGAATAATTTGGCTACCTTTAAATATATGTGTGTTGGATCTGCTGCTTTGCTTTTTCAAAAGCTCAATACTGAATACATTAGAATACATAGGATTATTAGAATTATGGATATATATATAGGAGAACTATAGATATAGAACATAAATCCTCTTGGTAAGCAACCAACCAATTTTGTAGTGAATTTATGGTACACTTATGTCAATGTCATGTTAATGTTAAGTCATGTAAATGTTTTAAGTTGTGGGAACTAGTTAAATAAACCTTTATAGAAATAATAGTTTTATATTGTTACTGTATTTTCATGTGTTTTTAAACATATCTGTGAATTCAGCATTTTTGAGAATGATAACATAATATCTAGTGACAACTAATATGCATATAGAATCTCTCAGATTTAGTAGGTCAAACGTTTCACACAATAAAATTACCCAGATTGCTAGGCAGTTTGATTCTTCCTAAATCAAAAAGATTTACACACAAACATTTAAGAAAATCAATGGGCCTGATTTACTAAAAAAAATAGTGAGTGCTCTCTGAGCTCATTAATAAATTATTGTTAATCATATAAAAAAAAAAAAAAAAATATATATATATATATTTATATAATATATATTTATTAAAATAAATCAATATTTATCAATATTTAATCAATAAATGTCCCTTCTCCACTCCTGTATTGAATTATTCAAGAGTCAGATTCTTCTGATCATCCTTAATGAAATCTTTTTGCTCCAAATCAAATGAAATATTTTAAAATTCAGAATAAGATGTTCCCTATAAATGCACCCAATCATCTGATTGCATTCAAGCTGAAAGCTATTGTTATAACAGTTTGTTTAATATGCATTTAAACACTACTTCCTTTAGTACACTGCTTGAGGTGATGTTTTTCTCTCTGCTTTTCGTTCTGTTCATTCTTTGCTCAGGGCACATTGCCAGTTTTTAAAGGATGCTATAATTATTACTGTGATTTTAGCAACTGTGCAATGTTTATCAGTTTCTGAAATTATTTCCTGCTCACAGCTACTATTCCATTTTTTTTACAAACATTTATGATTTGTACTAAGAACACTAATTGTCTGCCCAATAAAATGTATTTCAAGCCACAACCATATTTTGTGTTAAACCTCATAGGAATTTTTTTTGGGGGGGCTCTGTTCCAAATGCCAATTTTATCTACATTTCCTGACATATTTACACAATAGGCAGTGAAAAGAAATCTCTTAAAAGTAAGGTTAGTAGTAGTTAGACACATTCATCTGGACTTCTGTCAAAACCATTCTGAATTTTATCCAAGGTTTAGTGATACCTGAAACATATGACATAAACTGAACTTCAGATATTTCACTAATGACAGAAAATAGATGTCAAATACTTGATTAAACCTCCAGTAAAAATAAAAAAACTTTTGAGGTTTACTTGGTTTGAAAATAATTGTTACTTTGTTCATACTTTAAAAAAAAAGGAACAAAACTTTTGGTTTCTGAAAAGTGATTGGTAGAGCTAATTAAAGATAACCATAAACTGGTCATTGGGTGCATGACCAAGTAAACGATTGAGATTAATCTATCTGGCATAACCCCACTGATTTTTAAAAGCTTGTAAAATGGGGAACTAAGAGTAATGGTGCTCAGACAAAAAAAGTGTTTGCTTAACATTTAATTATTATATATAAATTTCAAATGTCCTAGTTTTAAATAGATTTACATTATATAACATTTTTTATTGAATTAGATCACTAAGCTATCGAAATGTTTGACCAGTTTATAGCCATTTAGGTTAAATTGGATAAACTGGGATTTAGCTAAGTTTACATACATTTGCTAATTGGTGATGCAATGGCTTTTTAAAAAAATGTCTAGCTGGATAAATATATTAGGCCTTATTTATTAAAGCTCTCCAAGGCTGGAGAGGATGCACTTTTATCAGTGAAGCTGGTAGCTCCAATGCAACCTAAATGGCTAAAGGGCAGATAAATCTGGCCCAATGTTTTCTAATGCCTGAATTCAATCAGAGGAAGATATGTCATAGATGTATTTCCTTATTGATCACATGTAAGGTCATTTTTCAATGTGTTTACTTTACAGTGGCATATCAGTGTATCAATTTGTTAAGTGACGGATGCATTTTTATAACATTTGTGACCCTTATGTTACCTCATTTCTCCATATTCTTCCTTTGAATGAATTTTGACGTGCATGTTATTATATACTAACAAAACACACCACTCCTTTTCTAAAGTGGCCTTTTTCTCCATAGAATTCACTCCATTTAGATGTCAATCAGCACATGTATTGAAAAGAAATTCCCTCCCACATGATCCTATATATTGTGACTACATTATGGCTTGTTTTACTTGACTAGAACTGTTGTCCTAAACGTATCCCACCAGAGGAGAGAGCAGCCATCATGCTTGTCCTACATGTCTTATTGCTTGCAGCTGCACTGTTACAGGAAGGTATGCATTTTCAAACACTATCTTTTATCATATTAGCTAAAGGATTTCATGCTAAACCAACCACTGACTTGTAGTTTCTCATCAATCAGAGAATAACTTCATGTAAAGGATTCGATCATTACCCTGAGTAACTTGGAATTTTTGGTAAAATTGGTTGAATTGGTAAAAATTTGGTTTGGCACACTACTTACGTCTTGCAAAGTAATTCTACAACAGAAGCATCTACAGGCCGTTTCAGAGCAAGACTGGACGCATGCATTGGTTATATTGTTGGTAAATGTTAAAGTTAGCTTAGCTCAAGCAATGTCTTCATACCTATGTATGTGACCAGAGTGCACTGTAATGGGTTCTTTATTTATTACATTTTTTTTGTATGTTTGTGTATCTATATATATATATATATATATATATATGTATATCACTAGGTATTTAACACACACACACACACACACATATATATATATATATATATATATATATATATATATATATTAAACTGGTCATTGGGTGTGCAATAATATATTTTACGTTATATTAATAAAGGCATACTTATTTTTTTTAAATTGAAATAAAATATTAAATTTAAATAAAAATAAAATAATATTAAAATAATTTATACACAATTCCAACACTCTATGTTATCTTTACAAGTAAGGGGAGAAAAGTTTAAAACTTCCAATTATGCAGATATTTATTTATCTTTTTTGAGTGCTTTTAATTTTATGATCCTGAGCAAGGTATTCACTTAAGAGCATCTCTGGTGTATCCTCAGAACCGATGGTATGGCATATGATTTTGTCCCCTTCATAAATTAGGTCCATGGTGCCTTATTTAAGTATTTTTTACACTTTTTGTAAGTGTTGTGCTGTACTTTAGATGGTAAACTCTCTTCAGTGGTGTACCTAGCATAGCATAGCACAAAGGGGTTGGGAGCAAAATTGGCTAGTGGCATGTGGACAGGTGAAAAGTATGGTTGCATAAGTTTAACTCAGAACTTAGCATATCAATCCCTAATATCTCCCCACAAGCGAAAATAGAAGAGGCACCAAAGGGTCAGGAAAAAATTGTGGTAAACACCATGGTCAGTAAAGTGGGTGTTGTTTTACAGTAGATGGCTTGTACAAGAGGGGTAAAATAAGCCCCATCACTCATATTAGGCTCCTTTACTGTCAGTAATAGTGAGTGGGTAAAAGTGGCTGCAAAAATCCCCTCTTGGTGGTCAATGGCCGGCTAAAGCAAAATCACTTATATTTTCGTAGAGTAGGGGGAATATATTGATAAGATAATATTTTAGTTGTTGTCGGTGCCTTCCTGTTCTTAATGCCATTGTTTTGTCCCATGGTGTTAAAAGTTGGTGTTGGTTCGAGGCTTTAATTAGGGACTTTTTAGAAAAGGCTACCTAATTATTTCAGGACAGAAAATGTAACCATCAGACTGGATTATCCAATGATTGAAACTTTTTTTACTAAACTATTTTTTTTAGCTCCAAAAAGGAAATGTTCCTTTTTTTGTTGGAAACATGTTTAATTAACCACTAAATCTTATATGAAAATAATTATCTTTGGGTTTATAAAAAGAACAGAGCTTCATAGAAGAACTTTGAGAATAAAATAACCCACAAAGAGTAACAAAAGAAATGGATTTGAAAAACATTAGAAGGTATAGCTATGCATTGTAGTGATAGATTTGTGAGATAAAATGAACAATCCACAGGAGTACAGAATGACATGATGATGTCAGCAGTCACAATGTTTACTTTTTAAAAGCAGTGATCCCTAAAAACCCTGAATTGGTCTTAATCGCATACTACCACTCCCCAAACAGGTGCAATACTTAGAAGGTCAATCCTAAGCAAATCACTGATAAAGGTAGAACATGTGTCAAATATTATATTAGCATTCATTTTTCATCATTTTTAGTGTGTTATGCTAGAACAATCCTTAGAAGAAAAACACTAGTCTAAAAACAGAACATCAAATTTATTATTTATTATTTAATTAAACCAAACAGGGTACAGGGTTTGGGGTTTGCCAGTCCAAATGGATTCATTTTGGTGTCCTGACATGCATTTCCTTAGTTGGCCATACATTCACAGGGACAGCCTTTTCTTTTTCTTATTATTGCTATTTGCTCTTTCCTTATTAAGTATTATAGTACATTTAAGATGATAAAAGATCTCAGAAAGCAACTGTACAAGATATGTAAATGAAAAATGCAGGACTCATATCTCTAGCTCATCATTCTAATAAATACCATGGTATTTACAGTATAGTGATAGTTTTAGATTTCTTAAAGAAAATTTCTTATGCTTGTCCCGGTGTAGACAATGCGAAATAGGGCTTTCAGGGCCAAACACACACGGTGCTTGCAGGAAGTTCCAGATAGGATTAATTCACGCACTATAACATAATGGCTCACATTAGTGGTTAGCCTTCAGTGTTTCCTAAATTTGGTAATTAATAGACAATGCCAAAGTATGTTGATAAAGCCTATTATCTTTAATCATAAATTTGCAATGATTTCTGATGGAAAGCATAAGTTATCACCAACAAGGTCACTTTATTGGTTTAATCGCTGGAAAGAAATACATGTCGAAAAACTGGTAACCACCTAGAGTATAGTATAAGAAGTAACGCTTTTAAAGTTTGCATAAACTTTGTACTGATTTCATTTTCTTTTATTTTCCCTTTAGGAGATGCTTTAACATGTTACAGTAAGTAGTCATCGTCCATGTCTAATGTCTTTTCTTTTTAAACAACATAGACAGAATAGAGATAAAAGATTATATATATTATATAGTTTTAACATTGCTTTAGCCTAATACTTGCCACACCAAATATTGTCTCCATAATGAAGTGTGTGGGGAGGGGGGGAGTGGGGAAGTTTAAAAACATACAAAGTTATGCAGAATTTTAAATTGATCTTAGACTGTAGTCTCTTTGAGCATGTCTAAGAGGGAAAAGCTCTGGTGAACGCTCTACATGGTCACATGATGAGCAGTGGGCTAAGAGGCATGGCATAAGATATGAGGCTAATAACTGCATCCACTTAGCCTTGTACCCACAAAAGATATGCCTTAATTTCTGTTCCACTAGAGGCAATGGGTCTGATTTTTTAAAGCTCTCCAAGGCTGGAGATGATACACTTTCATCAAGCTGGGTGATCCAGCAAACCGATTTCTTCAGAATAATTTGCTATGTTCTAGCAAATGTTTTGAACCCTGAATCAAATCCATTCCAGGTTTACTGGACCAACCAGATTCACTGATGAAAGTGTATCCTCTCCAGCCTTGTAGAGCTTTAATATATCAGGCCCAATTTCACAGACACACATAACCTTGCTCGATTTTGGTTAGGGTAGCCATTTTATTTATTAAAAATGGGCAGCTCAACACCCTATAAATGATGTATGCCCTAGCTTTCTAATGCATACAGCGCAAAGCATTTTGCATACAATGTCCTAAAGAATGATTACATTAGGTAAAAAAACAATGTTTTTACGAAAAAGAGGAAATTTTAGAATTACTAATAATATTATTTTTGCTTTCTGGGCCACCATTGTGGAGAATCAGACCCCACAATTTTAACATCAGTGACAGTTATAGGAATAAAAGTTAACAAAAAAGACTTTACAATGATGTTATTATATGTAGACTGGTGATTTTAAGTAGTTTATCTCTGTTCCTTTTATTCATTTTTACAGTTCAAGTAACTGCTTCAGACACACCCCTGTGTAGCTCATGTGGTGGTGGATATTGTACATCAGACAACGGATGTACATGCAATTCTGATGGATTATCACCCTGTGCTCCCACAACTGAATGTTCCAGTATAGGCACCAATATATGTTGCCCTACAGGCTATTACTGGTCAGCATCAGACCAGTGCTGCACAGGTAACTTGAGTTTTAGCTTACATTTTGTGTTTGGGGGGAAGAATATGAACAGACTATAAATTCTACTTCTGGTAATTATGACAATTCTCTTTTTATCTTTTACAGACACACTGATCTGCAACCCTGCTTGTAATAGTGATGAGACTTGCCAAAATGTCAACACAAAAGCCACTTGCAACTGTAATACAGCACTCTACAGTGGTCTGAGTAAGTCCCAAAGAATGAATATGTGGTATATACCTGTTATATCACTGTTGTTGTTATGTAGTATAAGCTAATTGTATAAGCTGTTATTACAAAAAGATGCTAAAATTTATCATACAGATCCCTAGTAAAAAAATCAGTCTATTTATTTTAACATTTTAGATTTCACACTGGGCATATAATGTTTTTTCAATAGTTATATTTTTAAAAAAGTTTTAATTAGCTTATACTTTGTCTTGCTGGTTCCGCCCCACCCTCTTATTGACATGCTAATAAAATGTTTACATTTTCATTTTATACCTTATAGCTTATGGACCTATTATCAAGGGATGTAGATAGAATCTGGATGGCACCAACAGAGTGCTGCGTGTAGCTTACAAAAAAGTGATAGGACCCTACCTCACTCATCCCCACACAAGTCCTCACTGCAAGCACTGAGTTGGCACTTAGGACAAGTTTTTCAAATATTACAATGCTTTGATGGCTTGATGTCCAGGAAGGCTGGAGTTCAACTTTAAAAAATTAATTTCAATGGTAAAAAATTGTGAGCAGAACGGTTCCTTATTGTAGACTGTCTCTTCTGCAATAAAAAAAATCACCTACCTACATTTTTTAGGAACAGTCACCACTCCTTGCTCAGGCATCAGAGGCACCGTCTTTACATGGTTTTCTCCTGAGTATATTATTCAGCCATCTTGACAGTTTTTATTGTATGTTATGCAGGATGCTAATCCCATTTAAAAGCTGAACTCCAGGCAAATTTTATGGACATGAATGCAGTTATATGTTCAATTATATTCAAATGTATGTATTTCTTGTATGAATAAGTATGAATAACAAAATATCATAAAAGTAGACAAGCTACGTATGCATTGTCCCACCCAACATTTGTAACATTTCTGCTTGGTTTTAGACACATCATCTCTGGCTCCTACAGTAAAATGTGGATCAACATTCATGTCAGTTTCCCTTAGTAAATGCCTATTGCAATCCCTTGGATATGAACCCAGTAGCTTCCAGTTAAACAACAACTCAGACCTCTGCACTAACACCTACACAGAGACTATCAGCAACATAACTATGCAGACAATCCAGGCCTTACCCCAGACAGGATGGTGTGGAAATGATGTGACAGTAAGTGAATCTGTATAGATATATTGATAACTATGTACTAGTAAGTTAACAATACAGTATCCAACACAGATCAATCATTGCATAAGGTTATTTAATTTTAAACCCATGCTGCCAACATAAAGAACAGCTAGAATAGAAAAAGCATGGTCATGCAACAGCATATGTAGCCATAGCCTTTATTCACATCTGAATTGCTGTTTGTTAATAATGTTTTATAGTTTGGCCATGATAGTGTTTGTTGAAGATTCATCAAATATTTGAGTCGTGTGCTTCATGACTTGCTTTACATAGCCTCTGTGTGACAAAGTTCAGGTTTATGTAGGCCATCTGGACATCGTTGTCCTGTGCAGGGAATCATTGAGCATTTAGTGGAAAGTACGTTTCACATCGATTACAGTCTCACCACTGCTTTATTCAAGAGAAACATATTGTAGTTGGTACCTAAGCACTTGCAGAGCAATTTTCCAAATGCACTTAATGACCTAAAACAAACTTCTTGGTTTATTCCATGCACATACAGTAATGTAATATAACTGAATATGTGATGTTAGCAAGCTTTTTGATCATTTAGTCTGCCATGAGTGCTTATGAACATTTTTCCAATGGTTCTTGTTTTTCAGACTGACTCCTTAAAAGTTTACTATTCAAATGTGCTCCATATTGGAATTCAGAACAGATCTGTAATTACTGTAAATCCTGTAAACCTTACCTTTTCCTGCTCCTTCAACCTGACAATGCAGACAGGCCTGACTACTGCCTTTAATGTTTCCACCAAGTAAGGATAACTAGACATTTTACAAAAGGAACCTAGAAAAATTTTTGGAATCTTCATTATATATACTGTATATACATTTTTATTGTTCTTCGTTTCTCTCTTGTCTGGCAGCACTGTCAATCTTACAGCAAGCGGGGAAGGCTCTGTGGTCACTACAATGACAGCATACTGGGATGCACAATATACTCAACAAATACAAAGCAGTGACACTGTATCTGTTGGATCCAATGTCTATATAGCAATAGTTTCTGATGCTGGAGATGCCTCCAAATTTGTTCTGAGAACAGAGAGCTGTTTCGCCACACCTGATAATGATATTAATAATGTTAACAAGGTGGCCATTGTGTCTGGAGGGTATGTTTTCTATAATAATTTCTAATTTTTTATACTGTAGTTTTATATTGCACATATTACACAAATACAAAACTTTTTGTATTGATTAGGGCAGGGGTCAGCAACCTTTACTATCAAAAGAGCCATTTTGCCTCCTCTTCCACTAAAGAAAAATAGTCTGGAGCCGCAAAACATAACACAGTATATATATATATATATATATATATATATATATATATATATATTTGAATTTTATTTGGCAGGACATTACACATATACTGTGGAACTAAATCCAAATTTGAGTAGCCAGTATTAGAGAATATTGTCTGCAATTGATGTATTTAAATTAACTCAAACAATTAATCTCTGCCCATTGTTTTAAAATATTGTGTTCATTTACAGGTGCCCTGCCAAACAGGGAATCACAGCAGAGGTTCAGGAAAATGGAGCTTCTTTTGAATCCAGAATCAAATTTAGTTCATTTGCATTCCAAGGGCAGCCATTAGTTTATATCACCTGTACTGTACGACTGTGTGACAAGAACACAACCTGCACAGGGGTAAAAATAAATTTACTTAATTTAAAAGCATTAAATAATCTATTTCACATACTTAGCATTATATCATTTGCTCTTATTGGTTTCTATGATGTAGACATAGTATGGATCATAACATAATGCACATCTCCATTACAGTGTAAAACTGCTCGAGCTGGTGATACTGGAGAGGGCATGTTACAGATCCCAATCAACTTCATTGGTATGTTATATTTTACGTATGTCATATTTTACAACATTTTTGTCTTGTCTTAGATTTAGATTAAATAATCTGATTTACTATTTTCCTCTATTATTATCTTTTAACCATCTTATTATTTTTTCATAACTATTGCTACCACATTAAATAATGAAATGTATGATTTTACTTTTAGATGATTACAGCAACTCAGCATCCAGCTCAGGTGAGAAAAGGAAAAAGATAATTAACATTTCACTACTTTATTTTCTACTATACATATTTCTACTATATTTCCAGTGTGCAATGTTCAAATTATGCAAGACCACACAGATACTCATACCTGACCCCAATGAGAACAGTTTGTGACCACTTAGCAAAGAGCGATTTGGCAAAATATAACCACTTTCAAATGTTTGCAATATTAGTGTATGGTCAGGAATGCTCCAACATGGACAGTGCATGGCATATAGAAGGTAGAGGCAATAAATACTCCAATATATACATGGTATAAAGAATGTGGGGAACAGGTACACTCCAAAATGTACAAGGCATATAGAGGGTAGGAGTGAGGTTTACTCCAAAGTATAAATGGCTTATAGAATGCAGAGGTCAGGGATACACTAAAATGTACATGGTATATTGAGGGCAGGGATCAGAAAAAAATTAACATAATCATATTGTTTAGAGTGTAGGGCTCAATGTACAACATGGGCTAAAAAGTGTGAGGGTTTTAAGTACAACATGGCATATAGTTTTCAGGAAAAATACAACATGTTTATAGAGTGAAAGGACCAGGAATACTGTATTTCCAGTCCTGGGACTCAGGGAAGAAATTTAGCAGAAAAGAAGCCTAAATTAGGAAGTAGGGGTGTAGACACGGGGGTATTTTCTTCTAGAAGGTGGATAGCTAGGAACAATATGTCATGTGCCTAGTGTAGATGGAAAGCTAAATATTAGCGTACATTCTGCTTCTTTCCTGTGGTTGGTACAGAGTCAATAACTTTTTTCTGTGACATCTAACCTCTCTTACTCTCTTTTAGCTCTGTCCTGGACTCTGCTGACCAGCTCTCTTCTTGCAATTTTCTTCATGAAATTCTTCTGAGGAGGACCTGACTGCTGAGTGTGCTATGAATTAAATGGTCTGGGGATTTGCATGGCATTAAAGCTGATTTCTGAGGGACTATACATTATTTATTTTCTGTACAATTCTCATAACTTTTACATGGTAAAAAGGGCTATGATATTTTTTTTTTTTTGACTTTATAATTACCCATATGGGGTAATTTAAATATATACCTGTTATCCGTAACAGACCAAATATTTCATATTGTTTTGGTATACTATTCCTGCCAAGCACTCAGAATGTATTCTCTGAAAGTCAGCTCTAATTTAAGTATTAAAAAATCTACATTAATGTTCTATCTTTAAACTCCTGCAGTAAATAAATATATTTGTAATATATTATCTTGGTGGTTTGCTTATTCATAAATATCTATATAATAATAAAATAAAAACTTAATAGGTTAATTAGGATGTTGTAACTCACATAAAAAATGTAGATGAAACAAATCTGTCAGAATTTTCCTGCATGTTACCTAGCTGTTGACTGATAAAACAAGCATTACCAAATATCTGCATATGTGCTTATCTAATACACACACCAGTACCCTAAATTCCACAATTCTTTTGGTTGCATTATGGTCACTTAAGGTGATTTTAATATTACCAGCTTTCTATTAGGGTTAGGTTATACTTTTATGTTTTTTTATTAGGAAATAGTTGGGACATATTTATATTTTGTAAAATTTTACTATTTTTTTCTGAGTCGAAAACTAACAGTGTTGTGCTTGAGGGAATGTCAGATACACTGTTTAATAAAATGAGCCATAAGTGTACATCTTTTCTAAATGTGGATTTTTAAGTAAATACTAAAACTAAGCCTTTACCCTCTTACAACTGAACTCTTTACTATTCTTCATTACAAATGAACCATCAGAAAAAATGACATTTATTCTGTAAATACCGCAGTTGGTGTATTAGTATTTGAGATATGTACAAACCCTAAGGGTAAGCAGCAGGTAGCATTATGCCTTAACAGCACGTGCTGACTTCAGGACATTAATAACTTTTGTACAGTTTCACTGAAATAGTTTTTGTGAAATTATTGCAAAAAAAAAAACCTTTCTTACAATGATCTAGCCTTAATTCCACGGGTTTCAAGTTTCTGAGACATCTTTTTTAATGTACTGTGATTTTTAGAAACACAAACTAAAATTAGGCACCATCATGCAAGGTGTGTGTACAATGGACTAATATAAATACTAATAAAAATGTATAAAATGAGTTTTAAGGGTCTCAGAACAACAATCTGACAATACCAGTAATTGACATTCAATGTTAATAGGTTGTGGCTCTTAAACACCATATGTAGTGGCTGCAGTCCTTGTGGTGGCTGTGCATATTGTGTAAAATATCTTCATTTTCCACAACCTTTTTTACCCACAATACCCAAATGCTAAAATTTAACCTAGCCCTAAAAATTATCCCCTGCTAAGATTGATTACATCTACAACTCAAAGTACATTAGCATGTAGTTTTAAATACACAACTAAGTGTGTTGTACCCATGGGTGTTCTTGATACCTATGGTATATAATTTTAACATCTACCTACAAAATTACTAATAATAACATTTTCACTTTACTTCGTTGTCTTACATTGATTTAATTGTGCCCCATAATTATTAGCCTTTACCTCAGAATTATTCAGCTTGTTAAAGAAAAAGACTGCTTCCCTCTGTCAAAGCAACCATATATTGCTAATTGTCAGCAATTACCTTTGCACAATCACTATTATCAGTCTCCAACCAGCAATAAGTGTAGGTGTTTAAACATATTTATTTTCAGTAATAAAAGTTGTCTCTGACAATCACTTGTCTGAGGGAGTTGCTTTACCTTTTCAAATACTTTTGAGAAATTTCATTTCCTGTTCTGTGTTTAAGGCAGGAAGTGAAAAGGAATCTCCAGAGTGTGATGTATACAGAACAAAAAAACCTGATCTGAGATTTAACTTTGCTCTAAACAAAAACCTTGCTCTATACAAATCTAAAAGTAAAGATTTGATTGGATTTACACCCCCAATCTCACCAGAAGCAGAAAGTATTACCTGATTCCTGGTTTCAAATCTGAACAGGGTAAAAAAATGCTGCCTTGACATACGTGGAACTCAAGACAAATTTTTCACTATATGGTTTTAGTGGCACCAGATTTTGCACACTTCAGAATATAGAAGCCACTTGGACCCTTCTACTTAACTACCTTCCTATGGAATCCATATTACTTTGTATTATGATTGTATGCAAAAAACGACTCCCCTGGAGCCTTTATCAATATGATCCCCCACTGTGCAAGACACCTTTGTTCATTTTTTTACGTATTTCATCAATATGGCATTGGACCTTGAAGTGCTCCCTAGTTTACAACGTTTTCAGAAAATCCTGTTTACTGATAATTGCTATTCCTATCCCATTTTCCCTTCCCTTGTATATGATGTTCCCTCAACTTTGTTCATCTCTGGATATAATGTATACATTCCTAATTGAGAAAATAAAGAACAATTGAAAAAAAATGCTTACCTAATAAGTTTGTAAGCCCTACTATTTTTTCCTACTTTCCAGATTCAGTTTTAAATATAATAAAAATGGTAGGGCTTGTAGGAATTTTTAATTGAATTGTTAACCAAGCCAAAAAAAACCCAAAAATCTTTTCAGTATATCTCTTCAATATCTATATATCTCCTAATGTGTTGCTCCTTTAAAAACACTACAGGTACAGCAAAAATCACCAGTTGGTCTGCCAGGAATACAGTGAGCTCCTAACTACCTGTTTGTGCCTCCAACACAGTGATTTTTCTGCACTAAAATCTCAACATGAATTGTCAGCTCTGCCTGCCACACTACAGAACCCTCACTACATATACATACATCAAATTAATTCCCAGGAAATAAATGCTACATTGACTCTCTTTAACCATTTTAAACATGGTGAATATTGAGAGGATTTTTAAATGGGGACTATCACCAATGTTTTCACATTATTTAAAAGAGTGACTTTTATAAAATGAAAAAGAAGTTTTTTTTCATACTTTTTTCCTTGTGAAGGGAAGGAACTTTCACTTTCTGTCTTCACTGCCATGACGCACCATGTATCCCAGGAGGTTGCAGGCTTCTCAAAGAACATTTATAGGAAGGCGCAACATTTTCACGCCTGTGTCGTGCAAGATTGAGTGACATCACCAGTGGAAGGAAGAAGATGGCAATGCACCGTGTGCAATCTGTGCTGGGAAGAAGGATGTTGGGATGGCATGAGACAAATTGAGCCAAAATCGCTGATGGATTGATGGCTTTCTACCTATAAAGGTAAGTGATTTTTTTAAAATGACAGTTCCACTTTAAAGGCTACAGCAGCTGATATATTATTGCACTCCTCTCTATTCCTAGCAACATTATACTACAATATATGTCTTAGAAAACATAAGCTGAAAACAGCCAGCATGGTTACACAGATGGAGGAGATGTATTGATCAAAGAACGCTTAGATTAAAAAGCAGCTATATATCCAGCTACCCCTCTGACAGTCCTTAGTACAGGGATATCCACACTTTTTTGGCCTGCAAGCTACTTTTGAAATGACAAAGTCAAAATGATCTACCAACAATAAAATTGCCAAAAATATTTATATATATATATATATATATATATATATATATATTTACAGAATATACTTCATATTTAAAATATATATATTTTTACCTTGCATAACAGCATGAACATGTATGGCACAATACAATTCTGTACATTTTTGGCCATTATGATTTGTGATGTTTATGCCGCGATGTTTCTTCTATCAATAATTAAGATATTATGTTCCCCAGAACTGCCTAATGGAATAGAGGTAATAGGAATTGAGGGAAAAATAATGTATGTTTTAAAAGAAAAAAAGGGCGGTAAATGAGTTTGAAGATAAATAAAAGGTATAAATTAGACAATAATGTTTTTGTTTATCTATTTTTAATTTTAGCTTTTGCGTGCTATTGTTGGTCCTATCATGGGTTCGCTGTCAGTTTTGCCCAGTTAGTACATGGATGTGTGAGGTTCTTAGGTGGTAGCTCTAGAACACAGGAATCGATTTCAGTGGGTTATGTCAGATGTATTAGCTAGTCACACAGTGACCTAACATTCGATAACCTCACACGTTCAAAGTAACAATATCCTCTGTAAAGGCCTAATGACATTCCTGAATGACATTGACACAATTACATTTTTTTCTCTTTCTAGTGGCCAAAGTCAAGCTGAAAAAAATTACAAGAATAGTTATAAATATAAAGTGCATCATAAGCCAGCCACACCTTGTAAATGCCCCTGACACCCTAACAACCCTTCAGCTATGCTGTTCCTCCTCCTCCCTCTCTTCTAAGAATTATTTATCTATATAAGGAGTTGATGCTCCCTACACATGATCTTAGAAAGCATCAGCATCTCAGATATTGAAGACAAGACAGAGGACATCTATAGATATGAAAGTTTTAATTCTCATACTTGTTAGCATTATAGCTAAACAAACAGCCTCAGCTTTGGGTAAGTGTATTATACATCAGAACAACATCACTTAAAACTTAAAGCTCCTTATTGTATATGCAAATGACCATGGACTGTTATGTATTTTATGTGTTTGTAGAATGTATGATTTATGTATAATGATGTTCATAAAAATGAATGTACATATATATCTGTGTAAAAATGACACATTTCTGGTAGGATAATAAAAATGTACAAGGTATTTTTTTTGGAAGTTATATAAATAATTGAATAATTTTATGAACATTTCTCGAGCTTTTCTCTTATGTGGGATTATTTTCCCTATTAAACAGATATTATTCCTATTTACATTACTTTCTTCTATATGTCTGTTTTCCCTAAAGCACATATCCCAAGATTAATATGAGCTTTGAAATCTTCAATGGTAAACTTTTACCTTCCCCTGAAAGTGCGAATTTCAGGGCTGTCATTGATGCCACTAACCTAAAACATGTAAAGATACGCAATGATAATTTTGCAGCATGGTTGTCCAATGGCTTGGAAGTAACAATAGATTCGTGTTCATCCAAAACCTTTTGTTTTAGTTTTGTAGAGCTTGTAAGGATGAGAACTACTGTTAGGCTTTTACTTCTATGTGGAAGTACTAAAAAAAAATTACCCTCAATATCTGTATTGTTTATAAATGTTATACAGGGTAGAATCTAAGGGGAAATACCCATAAGGAACACAGACAGAAATAAAAGCACAGTGGACTTGATTGATTAAAGCTCTCCAAGACTGGAGAAGATAGACAATTTTAGGTGAGCCTGGGCGATCCAGAAAACATGAAATGGATTTCTTAAAAATTATTTGCTATTAGTTGGCAAGGGTTTTCAATTCTAATCCAGATCCATTTCAGGTTTGCTGGATTGCCCATTTTTCTGTCTGGTAAAACAGAACATGCCAAGAAAAAAAAATCTATGTAACTGAGTTCCAGATGCTATATTATTTTATAGAACCCCATTGCATCTTTCAGCATACATGCATTACAACATGGCAGGCTAGAAGAAAAGTGCATCACAGCCCAAATCTAACACATGGTCCTAGGTAAAGATCTACATGGGCCCTTAGGCATAATTCTTTTCAACAGTCAAAATTACTTGGCACAAGTGACATGCCGATTTCAGTGTGTGTTCTCAAGAAAATGATAAGCATCATATTAGGACACACATTTTCCTTGATTCCTGTGGCCAATCTGTTGAAATGGCAGAATGGGATATTTTTTTACTAAATCAATATAAATGTTGCAGTTGTCTATAATAAACAATATTTATGATGTGGTTTTGCACCCAAGTACACTGTTTGTTTTATCATAGTATGAATATGTTAATACTCCTATCTGGTTTATATTGTGCTTTGCTGTGACTTCACAGAATGGGTCTGATTTATTTAAACTCTCCAAGACTGCAGATGACACACTTTCATCAGTGGGACTGGGTGATCCAGCAAACCTGGAATGGATTTCTATGTGCTAGCAAATGTTTTGAATCCTGGACCAAATCCATTTCAGGTTTGCTGAATCACTTAGCTTCACTGATGAAATTGTATGGTCTCCAGCCCTGGAGAGCTTTAATAAATCGGGCCCAATGTCTCAGGGACACTATTGTAGTTCTAGGATGAGAAATGAGGGAACATGGATAACCAAGGACAGGATGAAACAAAAAGCAATACATTCCTGTCCAAGGCTGCACATTTTCCGCACTGCACTTCATTTGTGCTTTTTTTGCTTTTAGACAGATTTCTCATGATGCCCTGCATCATTAAATACTTGCAGTAGGAAGTGAGTAAATCTCTTCTACGGGGACCCTGACAGCAATTAAAAATAGAAAGGTTCACATTTTTCCCTTTTCAGTCCAAAAGTAGAAGAAACAATTTGATGGCTGAGTTTTGTCTTTGGTCTTTCCAAAATAGTTTAGAAGACTGAAAGAACTAACCAAGCTCTAGTTATCTAGGTTTTTTGTAGCCTTTTGATATGCGTTACAGAAGTTTACTACTTTCTCATGGAAATATGGGCTAAGGACTAACAAGCTGGAAGTAGCATCAACGAGGCCTCATTTATTAAGGTTCTCCAAGACTGGAGAAGATGGACTATCATGGAAGAACTCAGTTAATTTAGCAAACCTGGAATAGATCTGACCCAGTATTAAAAATATTGGCCAACTAATAGCAAAGATTTTTTTTTTTTAGAAAATGTATTTTAGGTTTACTGGATCACCCAGATTTACCTATGATAGTCTATCTTCTCCAGCCACTCTCAGGTGCATTATAAACTGCTGACATGGCTCCAGGAGTGATAAACCATACCACAGGCACATTTTACCATTGTTTTTACAGTGGTGGTGAGGTTCTTGCTCCAGATGTGGAAGATCAACCTCATAGCCAGAAGCAACATGTCACCTCCAGGAACTGTGCTGCAAATCCACTGCAAATGCAATGCAAACACAACCAAAGTCTCACAACCACAGAATTAGCAGAAGGATTTGTACAATGCAAAGATGAGGACTGGAGACACAGAGGTCTTAAAAACTTTCTACATTAAAAAGCAGATCTGGGCTTTTATATGCCTATTTATATAACTATAACATATAGAATTATCACTGGTCACATTTACATGAGACTTCATGAGTACCAGTCATAGTTTAACTTTAGAATGGTGACCTAGAATTCCACTCAATAATTAATGTTTGTATATAAAATGCCTTTTTAGCTGTGATTAGAATTGTGTTTTAATTTTATTCTTTGTCTTTTTTCTTTCAGATCCTGCTTGCTATGGTAAGCCATCCTTTTAATTATGGCAATTTTTGGAAATAAATGAACTTTACACTTACAATATAACATAATTTAACACTGTGCTGTTCAACGGGAACTAGGAACAGGAATAGCAGATCTAGTGATCACTACCAGCCTAATGATCATTGGCAGACCTGGTCTGATCTTTACTATCGTTGTTAATAGAGATTAGATGGTGATCACCTGGTGCAGAAGCAGTTTAATGTCTATAAAAGATCCTCAGGCCAATCTTGAAAAGTCATTATTGGGAACATAGAGAAACAATATAATAGATGAGGAAACCATGTTTTAGTGCTATTGCCCCCTTGAAAAAATTGGAATCAGGACTTTATGGACAAAGTGATTCCTTTACCCTTTTGCACTATCCAAACCAGAAAACCTGTGCATCCTAAGTGTCCTGATTTAAACAAAAGATCAGGAAGTCAGGAAGCAATTTAGTTATGTATATGTAGTCAGATTCAATAAAGAACACAAATATCCATGGATGTACAAAGATTTCAGATGCTCATTTAAAATCACATAGCTTATGCCCAGCTGCCATATGGTAATCTGACTTTGAATGAACATACACAGAATGTATTCTTGATTTACAAAATTAAACCTGGACCCAGCACCACAGCCAGGGCAGATGGTGCAAACCGCAGCAGAGTTCTAGAAGACTGATTGTCCACTCATGTATTTTTTGTCAGATGTTCTGGATATTATGTGTAGAAGCAGGGTATTTTTGATATAAATAATATTTAAATATATTTTTTTCAAATGTTATATTATTTTCTATATGCTAAATGTTTGCGTCTACATTAGTGTGTGCTATTTAGCCTGTAACAGTGGGAAGGAAGTGTATTTGGAACTTCCTGTTTAGTACTATAAATTAACATCAGGCTGACAAACTATCTCTCTATCTAGCAGGAAGACATACCCAAAGTATTTGAATTGGGAACAGGAGCTGAAAAATCAAAGAGTGAGAAAGCTTAAAAAGGAATAGGGAACAGAAAGGACATGATTACTACTGAATATGTGGGGTTTCCGAGGGAGACCTGTACCAAGTGACGCACCTGTCCTTCACTTCTTTTGTTTCTAACAGGATGGACCTTCTTTGGGTTTTCTGGTCAATGCCTGCATGTGCTTACTTTTTGATCTGAGGGGACCTTATTATATTAAAACTTTCCAAAGAGATGATGGTGGCCTTAGTTTTTTTTTAGGCTAATTTTATGCTTAACATAAAAATACAAAAAATAACTATTGATCTTGCCGGAAATGCAGTGTCTATGTCACTTGCTATTAACTGGACATATACCAAAACCAATGCAAACTACTAATTCCATCCACCCATTACATTGCTGCCCAGAGGGAAGCATACCATACTTACAGATAGCAAAAAAATAATTGTCATCTAATAAACTGACCTGACAGCCACAAACTGCTCATTTATCAAGGAACCCCTAGAAACATCTGGAGGAACCCTAAGGTTCCACAGAACGTTGGTTGAGAAACACTGTTCTATAATTAAAAAGAACACTAAACAGAATCAGACACAAACATCATACAGTACTAGGGAACAATTCTCCATATTACAGTTCAAACAGGGAGGCTGTATTTAAATTTAACCTGTTTAATTTAAGTAGGAACCATTCAAAAACAGATAAAAACATGTATCCCTTTGCATCTCTACAAACATAATTTTTATGTAGCCACTAGACAGTGCTGTGCAAGTGTATAATCGTGATGCTAATAAAAAAATACCACGTTCTAGAGATGATGGGATTGTCATCACCTAAAGGATTTCTTTTATCATTTTCTCAGAGGGCAGATTTATTTAGCAACAACTGATTTTCAGGGCAATTTGCAAATTGATAATTTGGGCAGATGTCAGTAAGTCTAAAAATCCTTTGCTGTCATAAAACTTTTCTACCAAACATTCACACTTATTTACAGCATGGCTTTACAAAAATTAGAATATCCAAATTACATTGCTGACTGCATTAATGAATTGAACAATGTCTGACTTTACTAAATTCTATTATTCTTCTGTATTTTTGCAGCTGGCTCTGAGTTTACGCTATGCGACAATGAAGGCTGTGGAGGAAACTGTGATTTTCAGAATGGATGTGCCTGTGCTGATGGTACCCCATGTGTTCCTACAAACTGTATATTGAATTCTAATGATTGCTGTAGCATACTGGGAGATGGGTGGTTTTATGACACAGCCAAATCCTGCTGCACGCGTAAGTACAGTATACAATACTGTTTTTCAAATACAATTAGGAGTTTCCCATGTTTCTGTACATATATTGCAGGCTCACGTGTAATTCTGATCTCTTGTATTTATTGTAGAGGAATTTCAGTGCACTCCACCTTGTTTAAGTGATGAAATCTGTGCTAACATATCTGGCGACGCTACATGTGTGTGCAATTTGACAGTCTACAAAGGTCAAGGTAAGAAATGTTACTTTTGCACACAACACAAGATCAGCACTTTTGTCGATTTCTAAAACAAATTTACACTTTAAAACAAATAAAAACCATTTCCACTGAATAGTTACCAAGCTAGTAAGTTACTAAGCAAGCAGAAAAAAAAATCAGCCTAGCAATTAT
Source organism: Pyxicephalus adspersus (assembly GCF_032062135.1). NCBI lineage: Eukaryota > Metazoa > Chordata > Amphibia > Anura > Pyxicephalidae > Pyxicephalus > Pyxicephalus adspersus. The sequence goes on from NC_092858.1 coordinate 102,929,607, forward strand.
ATGGATAACTGTGTATACAACACATCATAATATTTCTGATGAAATAGACCATATTTTTTCCTGTGTGTTGCATTTGAAATGTTCACTGATAGATAGTAAATTAACACATTTAATGACATTAGACAAATAAAAAAAACAAATCTTTTCAGCAAGGTTTTTGTACTGTAAAGACAAAGACAAAATTACTGAACTTGCAGATTTGAATATATGGATGTCTACACAAGTGTGAAGCAGGCCTCCTGTGCATTTTGCATCTATTATTATCCTATAACTTGACAAATCTTCACTTTGTGTTTTGGTATACTCCCCCATGTTAGGATACAAATAAAAAAAAACTCAATTTATGCATCTATAAAAATATTTTATAATACCTTTTTATTGCTGATATTGTGCTGTCAAACATGTTTAGAGACTCATTTATTCTGTTGTATTTGTATGATAATGCTGTAACAGATGAGTGGAACTGACAACTTTCAGATATCTATATGAGAAATATAAATATAATATTTTAGACAGTTGAATTCTTTAACTTAAACTATAATCATACAAAGGCAGGATCTCACCCACCAATTCAGTCTTATGTTTGAATGCTTTTATAAAAATGTACAGTCAACATAAAAGATCACTCTTAGGTGGTCACAGAAACAAAAGCATGAATGACACAACAGATCTGGCTGTCTAAGATATATTTGAGTTTGGAGAATAGATAAATATACAATATACAGAGTTACTGAGCTTGAAATTACCTTTATGAGCAGGCTCAACTCCCTTTTGGATGGGGAGTCAGAGGCTATCCCAGGCTCCAGCTATGACTTTAATACCACATTTAGGATGATATAACAATCAAAAAAATAATGGTACTATATTTATTGACATTTTTTTACAGTTGTTGGAGATTTGAAACCCACACTGACCTGTGAGAATGTAATGACAACATATTTCGGAAAGTGTCAGTTACAAGCATTGGGCTACAACTTCAGTACACTGCGTCTGAACGAAAATTCTGAAATTTGTTCCTATCTATATGAAGATGAGCAGAACAATATACGCATGGACAGCATCCAAGTAAAACCAGCAATAGGATGGTGTGGAAACATTGCTACGGTACAATTTACTATTTGCAAATTATTTACTATACATTGTTTTTGTTGATATGCTGCTATCTAGACCAGCTAAGAAATATATATTTTAACAAATCTAAAGCAATTACTTTTGATGTTTTTATGCATTATACATAAACACTTTTTCTTTAGTAGATTTTTCGATTTGTAGAAGATTAAAAAAAAAATTCAAAAAATCTTTTAATGGCCTGCTTGTTGTAAAATAGATTGTCAGGCAGGGTGATGGGTAGAAGGAATGGATATAAATACAGTGTTGATTTTAAAAAGTGCAGTAAATCCAGGTACAACAAAAGGAAGGGATGTTTGTTCTAATATCAAAACATGTTCAAAGGCATTAAAAATTAGGTAGCAAGGAATCAAGACATCCTTTAACTGAATAAGGTGAAGTTTAATTTCAACCATCCAGTCATGTTTCCAAGCATATGCCTGGGTATTTAAAATCAACTCAATTTTATCATATTAGACAGTTTTTTTTTAGTAAATCAATCCTACCTGAAGTTCCACAAAACATAGGGAGCGTTCCCAA
>NC_092858.1:102931717-102961074 GCF_032062135.1 Pyxicephalus adspersus
GTATTTATGAAGGGGCAATAAATTAACCCTAGGAAAAGGCACCCTATGAATAGAAACATTTCAGCATTTTAACTTTAATATTGATGAAATAACCTCTGTATAGTATGTATACATTTTGTGGTACATTAAAACTGCATACATGGAGGAAATAGTTCAGCTGTATTGGCTTTGGATACCAATAATCAGATTAAAAAAGTACATTGTAGATTGTCTTTCACCTATACCTTATAAATGCAAAAATGATACATCTTCCAGAATTATTTGCTGTTAATTATCAGACACATGTGACCAGAAAGAGTGGTACCTTTGCCTTCTCTTCCTACCCAAGCCAAATAGGAACCAAGCTTATTTACCTTTATATCCTTATCAGCATGGTAAGGTAAAAATGACAATCTTAGTAAATTAAAACCAAATAAACATAATCCAAATAGTGAGTTTTGTGTGACTTCTATCACAAAATCTTAGAAAATCAAGCTTTGGAAAAAAAACTCACTCAAAATTATTTTTAAGTGTAACTAAATGATTCATTACTCTCAATCCCTCCAGCTGTAATATCTGCATGCTACCTAAATGATCCAGACATCTTATCACTGACTTCTTCTGGGTTCAATGTCTTTGGCCATCTTGAATGGCTGGGCCAGGATTGCGTGCATACACATAATAGTTTTTGCTGGTATTGACCAAGAAAGAACACTGAGCTGTGTATGTGCAATTAGTGTATATTATAAAGCATGCTGCAAAGAGGAAGATAAGGAGACTTTATTACAGAAAAGACATAGCATGCCTTCTCTGCAATAGTAATCCCTCCTGCTCAGATGTATTTACGTTTTGCACATAGATTTACTTTAGGGGTAATAACTCAAATAGTGTATTCAATTTAAGGAAATAATTTCCCACCAAATGTTTAACATTCTGTGTGTCTGATTTGTTGTTATTTTATAATGGTTAACACTTTATGGATTTTAATACTTTTCTTTATAAATTTAGTAGAGAACTTTACAGTTTTCAGAATTTATTCAGCTGACATAAATATGTCACTGGAGAAATATGGCAGGAATAGTTAATGACAATGTTGTTGTTTCTGTCTTTTCAGCACAATCAGCATTCCATCAAGCTCTGGAGTGGGCTCTTTTTCTGTAACACTGGGAGCTTACAGTGATGAAGCTTGTGTTTCACCATTACCGTCAACTGATCCCTTGTATGTGGGGTCAGACTTATACCTGGGATTATTTTCCCCTGATTTGGATTCAGACTCATTTACTTTAAGAGCAGAGAAATGCTTTGCTACTCCAGTGAACAACACTGACTACAATCCTAATGTAGTACTAGTAAATGGAGGGTGAGTATTGTGTACAATATTTAAATGCAACAGTTTAATAAAAATGTTGCCGGTGTCAATACAACAGTAAAGACAGTGGGTCAAATCTACACTGTGGGTTGGGTTAATTACCTTTGTGGCCTAAAATAAACTTTCCAGGGAAATAGTATCATTTAAAATAAACATAAATACCACATCACCCAATCAAGCTATTGTGTCTGTCAGATTTCCAAACAGGAATGGGGTTTGAATTCACTACTCCCTTAGGTCAATGGAAATTCCTGTGGGTTCAAAATTCTTGGTCACTGCAAATTTATGCTGAAATAAGAATTTTTTTAAACCATAATGAATTCCATGGTCTTTAAACCACAGCCAGTTTAAATGGGGCAAATGAGGGGGTTTTGACTAAGCCAGCCCTATTACTATAAATAGGGGCCACAGAGTATTGAAGCTGTTGGGAGACCAGTCTAACTGTATAGGAAAATACTAGGGTCAGCTAGGATACTTTTACCCCTTTTTTTGCTGTTCTTAATACTGGTAACTTTATTATTTGCTGCAAGGTTTTCCTTTCCGAAAAACAGGAGTGACTAGTTTCAGATGACAGTATTTTTGGACTTTCATTGAGGCTTGATTGATTTACATTTGATGCTGATAGGAGTTGAGTTTTTTAAAGCACAGCATTCACTTGCTGGAGGGCATAGCATTGTTTGAAAGATAAAAAAAAAACCAAAGTAAAAGAGCAGTGTGCACCTAAACCACCTGACTGTGATAATTGCCTCTAGTATATTTGGGCATAGCTTTTTGAAAATACCCTGCTACTGACTAGCCTTACACTGGTGTATGATATATCATCCTGACTGCATCCTCACCATGAGTAATAATGCCCAGCTGCTGGTCACTGTTACGCTGCAGTATCATCTGTGGCCTTATAAGTTTTAATTAGGGTATATTATGAATTGGGCAACAGCAGGATATTATTTCATCAGTGAGAACAAGGACGGCCAAAGTGTCCCTGCTAAAACTACGCAGAAGAAAGGCATTTTGTTCAGACTGAATTGAACTTGATTTTAATTTGAAAAAAGCTTCCAGCTCAAAATTATTTGTTTTGAAAGCATATTGTTGCCATTATAATAAGAGATGGGATAACCAGTATATTAATAGTCTCTGATCTTATCTTGTGAACTCCTTCTTTCCTTAGACTGAGTAAGAACTGCACACAGACACCATGCTTCTCTTCCCTCAGGAAGTCTCCTACTGAGAAGAACAACTTAGTTAAACTTTTTTAAAACACATTCTCAATAACAGACAGACAATATTGTCACATGACCAAAGTACAGTATGACAGATGAAACTGTAAGAGCATACACAATATTACATATCTTAACACATATTTCCTTAACAAAGGCAAATAATAGTCAGCCAAAAAAAGTACAATTTAAATACGGATAGAAGCAACCTGAAGTTTATTCTTCTTATATTTTGCTTTTTTTTGTTTCCCATTTTTTCTCCTTTAACATGCTACCCTAAAAAACATATTACATTCCTTCATTTAGACCTGATTTATTGCAGCTCTTCAAGACTGGAGAAGATACAGTATTAGTGAACCTGTGTGATCCAGCAATCCTGAAATGGATCTGGTCCAGGGTTGAAAACAATTTCTAACAAATAGAAAATTAATTTAAAAAAATTCATTTTAGGTTTGCTGAATCATCTAGGTTCACTGAAAGTGTATTCTCTCCAGCCTTGGAGAGCTTTAATACATCAGGCCCAATGACTTAATCACTGTGCCTCTATGCTTCTTTTTTTGTGATGCGGGTATATCATGTCTGGAGGGGCCAGCAGGGTGCTGTACATTACTTCCTGTGGGGGAAATCACAGAACCTTGTCTTACTACTTATCTCAAGAATAAATAATACTGCTAGCACATCAATATTTCTTCAAATACAAGATTTTAAATGTTTAAATACATTGAGAATACGAATCATATACATCAATGGGTGTTCAATTTTAGTAAAGGATAGGAGCAGATTGCAACGTACTATACTGCTGGGGAAAATATTAATCGCCTATTGAGTTTCACAAGTGAGTGTATCAGTATTCTTTAAAGTGATAATAAAAAACTATTTTTTTTGTACTAGATGTGCAACTCAAGGTGATGTTCTAACAACAGTTTTAGAAAATGGAGACTCCAATGAGGCAAGAATCAAGATCAGCACTTTCAAGTTTACTGGATATGATGAGGTTTTCATATTCTGCAATGTGAAAATATGCAACAAAAGTGAAGACTGCACAAAGGTAATCATTCACACACTATATACTTGAAAGTTTTGGTTTAGGGTAAATGTATTTACCCCCATACAAACACGGACCCTCCTGAAATCTGGCATTGGCTAACATTGTTTTAGTTTAGCACAAATCCTATCAAGTAAATTTAGGTCATTGAATTATTTGAAGTCCATTTAAATATCAAATAATTTTAGAAGCAGCAAAGTCAACTAATTTGTAGGAACTTGGCAAATCTGCTTTTTCCTAAATATGAGAATACCTTTAGAAATATCCATTACTTATGTTCTCCTTTTCCATTTTATTACATTATTTTAGCAGGTTTATGGCACAAGCACATAAACAACAGCTGAAACCCATATTACATAACTTTTAGCATAACCCAATTTTAAATTAATTTGAATCTTTGTATTTATTTAGGATGTAAGTAAAACCAGGTCTACGGTTTTCCATTGATTGGGTTACATGTGGGCAAAAATAAAGGAGGTGTCAAGCAAAGATTCTATTTTCTGTTTTATATATTGATATATGGCACTCAAATCATTCTATTGCTATCTTACACATTCCCTGTTTTTTTCTTCCTCTTATAGTGTAACTTTGGTCGTGCATCAGATACAGTCTACCAAGGTCTAGGAATAAATCTAAAGTTAGAAGGTAAGGCTATGGTACAAGGATGTAAAAACCATATTCTTGGTGTTTTTAGGGTAAACTATGAAAACCAATGAGTACCAACTAGCACTTGATGTGGTAAAAAATGCATTGCAGTGAAATGTCTACAACATTTATGTACTATGTACAATGTTTAAAGCAAAAGTACCTATTTATAGTAATCTTTTTGTATAGCTTCCTTAGACAATTGTTAATTCCTTAACAATTGGTGTAAAATGACTAATTCATAAAGGTGATAAAGAGTAAATAAACCAACAAATGGTAAGTCAGAATTCAAAAGAGATGGAAGACCAATGAGGAGATTTAGATTAAAAGGAATGAACCAATATTGAGTAGTAGACCAAGACCCTTCAAATCCCAATAGAGAAAGAGGAGATGAACTATTTCCCATACGCATCTTCATTAATGTTTTGGTTTATATGTCTGTGTATTAGGAAATATCTTGATATTTATATTATACTTTTATTAACAGATAATGGCATCTCATACAGCAACTCCGGCTCAGTAACAGGTGAGATTACAATTTTATAAATAACTAGGTTTACTTAGTTGTTTTTATGCCAGTGATATACCAATGTATATTATGTATATACCAATGTTGCAAGTGATATACCAATGTTGCAAATGACTGTGTAAAATCAAAATACATCACTATGTGTGAAAAGGGCTCTTCATAAAAGCAACTTCTTTTTTAAGACTCTAATCAATCATTTTGCACAGCTGAACAGTGTTAAATAAATAAATTCTTACCTTAGCTGCTATGAAGTAGCATTGCAGTAGTCATAAAATTTGCCCCCAGCCACTTTTTTATTGTGCATCTGTTTATAGTGAAAATATTTGGTGCCAAATTTTAGACCTGCACAAATCTGTTGCATTTCATTATTTTATTATTATAGGCACAGGGGTCACAAATACACTTTGCTAACAGGCATGCTGTCAACCTCACAATGTAGATAATTATTTTTATGTTATATAGATCTAAAACAAAGCTTTCTTCTTCTTTCTTTTTATAGGTGTCTCCTGGACTTTGTTGGTCAGCAGCCTTCTTGCTTACTTCTTTGCTAAGTCCTTTTAAAGACAAGACAGCGATTCACTCTGCTCAGTTGACTATGGTTAAACTAGGTCATGGGCTTTCTTATAAAAAAAATTTCATCATAAGAACATAATCTAATTTATTTTTTCTTTTTCCACTGGACTGCAATCTGTGTATGACAAGACTCTAAATGGAACAGGCATCTTCCGATGTCGTTTTTGGACCAAAACCAAGCGGTTATTCCTTTTATCTTTCCTTGTTCCTGAGGATATTATATTTTTCCTAATGATACCTACTGCTTTAAAGTGGCAAATCTATACATAACCATTGTATATTATAAGTATATTTTTACTGTATACATTTTTGGTTTGAAAAGTTTATTGTATAAATAAAATGAAAGCATATCTGACTGAAAATAACAGTGGCTTGTGTGATACATTATTAATAGTAATTTATTTTGCAGTTTTTCATACAAACTGTGATTTTTAAGGGGCATATACTTTTGCTGTATAAGTAGAGCAAAATATAGATATTGAAATATTTAAATAGTCAAGCTGTTGGGTGTTGTCCTTTTAGCTATTTCAGAACACATACCTTTTGTATTTTGTAGTGCATTAAAGGTCACAACCTAAGACTGGCAAAAGTTTGCCATTTTCTTTTTCTTTTTCTTGATAGGGTAGGAAATTTTTAAGATTCCCTTTTTTTCTGGCTTTTTTACCTTGTCCCAAGGACACAAGTGAAAATAAAGGAAGAAAGGGTCTCCTAAGCAAGAAAAAAATCTCTATTTAGACAGTTAAAGGTCTGACGAAGGAATCCAAAAAAAAAAAAAAAATATTGGTTTAATCCTTGCAGACACTATAAACTAAAAAAAACTCTCTCATTGGGGATGTGACTGTAATTTTCACTTCCTATTGAATTCAGCTAAAAAATAAGTTACTTGGAACATAAATATACTACTTCTGGTGTATTAGCTTTGTGTGCAGTGTAGTGTTTAGCTAGCGATAATGTACATTAGAGATCAGTGGAGGGAGCACCTTAAACTCCCACATAATGGACAGGGGTTACCAAAGAGGTCTGATGTATAGATCACTTTCAACTTTACCTACTATGTAACTATGTAACTTTATGCTTCCATGCAAACTAAACCTGTCTAATGGATTGATTAGAAAGAGGAAAACCATGTCAAATATTAGTTGTATTTTTAAAATGCTACATTGTCACCAATAGTTTTTGAGAAATATGGCTATAAGGTGCAAGGAAACTATGTTAAAGAATGTCCAAACCAAAATCATATATGTTGCAACTCACCAGTCCTTAGATGTGGTGCATTAGTTTTCTTTTTTAGGCTGTTCTACTTTACTTTTACTTGGTAATTCATGTCACTTTTTTTATACTCTATGGAGAGACCCATGGATGGTATACAGGTTAGACAGGTTAGACATACAGGTCTGCCTCTTCTACATCACATAGTAAACTGCCAAAAATCATTTTCAGCTCATAAGGAATGACAAGAACATTCAGTTTTTCACACAAAAAAAACTATTATATTTAAATAATAAATATTTTCTGTACTTGCTGAAAATGCTCTTTGCCATGCTGATATAGCCACTATAGCTAAGAACTGGTAAGATAGAATGTATTATATTTTAGGAGTAGAGTTTAGGTGTAAAGACAATATAATAAAGTAAACTATATGTGCAGTTTTGTAAAATGTATGGTTTGTGCTAAGGGTGTGACCTAGGGGTAAGGTAGTTCTCATGTGAACGAAATGTCTCTAAATCTGTCGGGTCACATTCCGATGTTAAATACTGCATGCCTTGTACATTCTCAAGAAATGAAGATTGTTGTGAAATAACACCTGAATGACATCAAGTGGGCATCAAACGAGTTAAAAGGGTAATCCAGCCTTGGCCAATTGGATCAACCCTGGGACTTTTGCATCATATTACTCACTGAAATCTCTAAATATTTGACCTACTCAATAATTAGCTCCCACCCCTCATCTATAAATTTGTCTGTAAGTGAAGATTCTGGTATTTGTGTTCTTTGGGAACAGATAACTACTAACAAAAATGAAGTTGTACGTTGTCTTTGTTTTGGCTGTGCTTATCAAGTATGCAGGTAAATTGTTGCAGATTTCTTGTGGTTAATGAATTTTGAATACATACAGTAGTCTTTTTTTGTGTTTTACATCTTCTATACCTACACAGATGACTGTGTTAAAGCATTTTCCTCAGCATTGGAGAATCATTTTAAAATGTATTAGAGTCTCCAATTTTACTGTACTGTGAGTGAACCAGAATCTAGAGCTGTCACTCTGGTCATGATAGTACTGTGCTGGTGGCACAAATACACACATTTTTCATCATCAGAAGAAATGTAGTCATCTCACAAAGGCTTGTTTTAGATTAATTTAAATTATTGTCATAATTAAGAGTTTTAGATCAGCATTTTGTGAAAATTTTCTGTTTCAAATCAGCCAATATTACAATGATTATTATTATTATTATTAAACAGGATTTATATAGCGCCAACATATTACGCAGCGCTGTACATTAAATAGGGGATGATCCACTCATTTTTTTCTAAATGATTTAACTGCATATTTATCTTTGTTCAGTATTTGATTTATATATTTACCTTGTGTTCAATTTTCTCAGAACGTGAAGATTTTCATCCAACACTCTCCTGTGATGACAATATCATGACGGTGTCTGTCAGTAAATGCAAGCTGGAGGCACTTGGTTATGACCCTCAGTCAATGCATTTGAAAGATTCTTCAGAGAATTGCAATATTGTTTATGATACTATTGTCAATGGAGAAAGAATATTTTCTTTACAGAGCAGAATAACATCAAATTGGTGTGGAAACACACTGACGGTAATCACTATACACGTATTAATGTGTTTTTCTGACTACTATAGTTTTTCTTCTGTAGCAATGTGTTCCTGCTTTTATTTTCTAATTGAAATCCCTACTCCAGACAAAGCTATTTCATTTTAAAGAATGCACAAAGTATTTGGAGCCTCTTACACAGACAAAGAGGGAGACATTACAGACTTTTTCAAACGTAAAAATGTATTTACAAACTTTTTTTTGGTAATAATCACTTTTAATTTTTTCTTTGGCATGACAGGGAGGATTTCTCCAATGGGGTCACTCTTTCCTACTCAGGGCAGTAACTCAGCAGTAAATCAGTGGACCATCCAGCAAATCTTTTGATGCCCCCCTTCCCCTGGACACACACACTATATGTTATGCTGAAGGTGGGGCCACACTGTCCACACTGATGGTGATAGGGGCTTAAAAGAACATTAAAACATTTGAATACAGTATGGCCCTACTCCCTTTATACACAGCACCCAGAAAACAAATTACTGTACCACAAGTTAGTGCAAGACACATATAAACCTAGTACACAAATACCTACTGCACAAAGACCCAGAAAGGTGGACCATGAGTTGCTTCACAACACATCATAAGAGTGCTGACTTTCTAGCAAAAACTCCTTCCTTAGCGAAACATTCCTTGCTTCCCCAATAAAAGCAACCTTTACATCTGCATCTTTTGACCAAAGCTTGCATCCAACACTACATTTGCCACATCCTCACACATTGCTACCACTCAGCTTTTCAACCCAGCCATTCACCACCCTTTGCACCCCACTTGCACTAGTGCAGCTCCAAATCCCCATGTCTTCAACCCTCTTGCAATAGTCGGTTTTGAACTATTCAGTTATGCGTCCCAGTTGAACAGCACTCTCCTCAGCAAATCCTTTTCCATTAGGGGTGGAGATACCACTCAAGGCTTTGTGTTACCTGTCCATATCTGGCTTTTTAACTGGAGCCAGCATTGGCAGAGACCATTTGGATAGATGGTGGCGGGCAGCCTATTGGTTTGTAAAGCTGTGCTGGAGGAGCCTGTTGACCTATCCCTGGGAAATCCACAGAGGTTACAGTGGTGATTGCTTTGCCCCATTCCCATTCCTGTTCTGTTCAAAACAAAAAAAAAAATGCAATGGCAGAAAGTTACCTTGATTTTCAATCCAGAAACAACTACTTTCTACAGAAATCTGCCTCCCTCTCAATTATTCATATGTAATAGATTCTGTTTTTAATTCAGCCTTGGAGAGCTTTCTTAAATCAGGGACTTTGCCTCAACTTGTTTTTTTTAAGTTTAGAAATTTATGCACAACCAAATACATGAATCATTATAAAGAGGTAAGTGTGCTGGAAAAATATTTTTTTGTCTGTTAATTACGTTGCTGTCCACATAAGTTACTTGAGCACCCAGCAGGAAAAGTCTGGGGTACAATGAGGATTTCTTAATAACCATTTAGCAGGTTCACTCTTGCTTATATGCATAACAGGAGAAACCTTGCCAAAATAAATTGAGATCTCCTTTTAAGCACTGAAACAAGAGTTTCCCTCTGATGTGGTTCAGATGGCAACTATGCAAAAATATGGATTATTCTATTACATTCTGTCCAGGGCACAGATAATTTTTGACTCTAAGTGGGGACAACCATCCCAACAGACTTTTTAATTTTTTTCCACTTTTATCAAAAAAATTTAAAAAAGATATATTAAAGTTAGGTGAGGGATGATACTTATTTGTGAACTCTAGGTAAATTGCTAAGGGGAAAGGTTAAGGGGTTGATCTTCAGTGTCTGTAGAAGGTAAAATGTAAAAATTTTTTTTTACAGAGTAATTCATATGTTGAGGGTGAGGGATATTTTATATGAAAAAATAATAGATATTAGGAATAGGTCATGGGGATATTAGTTAAATTAAAGTCTATGTACATCTCAAATTCAATAAATAAATATTTAATTTTTGAATGTGTAATAAACAGTGTGTAAACCTAAGGGTAATTCTCTAAGTTCTCCACACCCAAATATTTACACAAATGTTGAAAGCTTAAAAGTGGTGATATATATATATATATATATATATATATATATTACATAAATATATATATTGTGTCGATTAACATTTTTGGCCTTTAAATGCTTGTTATACCTTGCATGACTGGGGTTTTTGATGCTCAGATGCAAACACCAGCATTCGCAGGAGTTAGGTAACTTGACAATAGGTTTGTAATTTTTCTTATTGCCTGAAAGTCTGAAAACTGGGAACACACAGAGTTACATATTCCTACTTCTCTGTTTCAGGTGTTGTAAGAGACATTTTACATTTGCAGTTACAAAGTCATGTTGCTGTTGCAAAGTGGTTAATACCCTTGTTGAGCATATTGTTTTCAATTGTTTCCAATGTCTTTAAAAATACAACACTCTCCTCCCTGGTTCTAGTGATATTGCAGATGTTTTTAGAAAAATTGTCTACAGGGGCTCCTGTTGTATGATATCTTTTTTATATTCGCAGCTTCATACAATGGTACAGGCCTTTGTGAATCCTGTGGAGGGAGCTGTGACTCTATGAATGGATGTGCATGTGCCAATGGACTTGATTTCTGTTTTCCCAGTAAAACTTTATCGTGTAATGACTTTGATCCCTCTTTTTGCTGTCCATCTGACTTTTACTACGATAAGAATCAATCCTGTTGCATCGGTAAGTATGATCAAGTCAGTTTAATGTGGACTTTCTAAATCTGACAATGAAACTGTTCCCTATTTAACAGATGGTTCTAACTTTCTATTCTGCAGAGACTGCTATCTGCGTAGAAGCATGTGCTGCAGATGAAAACTGCACATCAGTAAACTGCACGTGTAATACTACTATGTACCAGAATTTGAGTAAGACGTGATTCATTTTCTTTTTTTTGTAATATCAAGCTAGCCATTTACCAGATCATTGATCATTTTTGCAACTTTTTTTTATAGTCTTTATCGTTTTTCAAAACCACATGCTTTGTTATGTCATGATCCTGTTATTGTATGTAGTTATTGTACTTCATTTATAAATGTGTAAATCCACCTCTAGATGGCGCTCTCAGTGGCCCAGTACATAAATATTTTACATAAATAGAAACTACACCTGTTATGAGAAGGTAATTGGGACCAACATTGATGACCCATTTTAAATGCTTTTTTCTAAATTTTGGACCTGGAACAAGCATACAGCAAAGATAGACTTCCTTACAGTGACAGTAATACCAGTGAGCTGTGAATGAAAATTTTGTAAAAAAAAAAAAAAAAAAGCCACTTATTTAAAAAAAGATGCGGATTTGAAAACTTTTAAATATACTTTCAAAGTGACATGAGATTCTACTGATTGGACTTACTTGTATTTGAAAGTAAAACTCCTGACATTCATCAAATACAAAAATCACTGAGATGCTCTGTTTTACTATCTCTTTACATGTCATTTTAAAAGCAGATTTCTTTTGCTATAACAGAAGGTCATTTTTGGCAGCTCCTCTACCAATATTTTGAGTGGGGTTGTCTTTAATGTAGGGGATATTTTACTACCTATAAAGGTTTTCATTTATCCAGGGTATGGTATAGCTACTATAAGACAATCATAATTACTAATAGAGTATTTTACTATTTCTAAAACAAATGATATTTCCTGACTACATTATAGTTTTAAAAACATAGAAGTATTTATTGAGAATGGAATCAAGTGGGTTAAAGGGTTTACCAATGATGAATGAAAGGTTGAAGTTAAGATTTTAGTTTTTTAAGACTCTAGGCCGTAGTAAAGTAATAGGTGTCTGTAAGGCGTTGTGAATTGTGAAGCCTTGCACAGACAGTCAGTAATGATCATAATTGATCATTTTTCAATGACAGTTTTGATGGTGTCCTACAATTTAATATTAAACCCACAGTTCAGCCAATATTACAATGACCCACTCATTTTTTTCTGAATGATCTAACTGCAGATTTATCTTTGTTCAGTATTTGATTTATATATTTACCTTGTGTTCAATTTTCTCAGAACGTGAAGATTTTCATCCAACACTGTCCTGTGAAGACAACATCATGACAGTGTCTGTCAGTAAATGCAAGCTGGAGGCACTTGGTTATGACCCTCAGTCAATACATTTAAAAGATACTTCAGAGAATTGCAATACTTTTTATGATACTATTGTCAATGGAGAAAGAATATTTTCTTTACAGAGCAGAATAACATCCAATTGGTGTGGAAACACACTGACGGTAATACACTATACATGTATTAATGTGTTTTTCTGACTCCTATAGTTTTTTTTCTGTAGCAATGTGTTCCTGCTTTTATTTTCTAATTGAAATCTCTACTCCAGACAAAGCTATTTCATTTTAAAGAATGCACAAAGTATTTGGAGCCTCTTACACAGACAAAGGGGGAGACATTACAGACTTAGCAGTATTTCAAACTTAAAAATGTATTTACAAACTCTTTTTTGGTGATAATCACTTTTAATTTTTTCTTTGGCATGACAGGGAGGATTTCCCTAATGTGGTCACTCTTTCCTACTCAGGGCAGTAACTCAGCAGTAAATCAGTGGCCCATTCAGCAAATCTTTTGATGCCCCCCTTCCCCTGGACACACACACTATGGCCCTGATTTATTAAAGCTCTCCAAGGCTGGAGAGAATACACTTTCACCAGTGAAGCTAGGTGATCAAGCAAACCTGGAATGGATTTCTTCAATGTCATTTGCTATTTGCTAGCAAATGCTTTGAATCCTGGACCAGATCCATCCCGGGTTTGTTGGATCACCCAGCTTCACTGGTGAAAGTGTATTCTCTCCAGCCTTGGAGAGCTTTAATAAATCAGGGCCTATATGTTATGCTGAAGGTGGGGCCACACTGTCCACACTGATGGTGATAGGGGCTTAAAAGAACATTAATACATTTGAATACAGTATGGCCCTACTCTCTTTATACACAGCACCCAGAAAACAAATTACTGTACCACAAGTTAGTGCAAGACACATATAAACCTAGTACACAAATAACCTACTGCAGAAAAATCCAGAAAGGTGGACCATGAGTTGCTTCACAACACATCATAGAGTGCTGACTTTCTAGCAAAAACCCCTCCCTTAGCGAAACATTCCTTGCTTCCCCAATAAAAAGCAACCTTTACATCTGCATCTCTTGACCAAAGCTTGCCCTCCAACACTACATTTGCCACATCCTCACACCTTGCTACCACTCAACTCTGCACCCAGCCATTCACCACCCTTTGCACCCCACTTGCACTAGTCAGCTCTAAATCCCCATATCTTCAACCCTCTTGCAATAGTCGGTTTTGAACTATTCAGTTATGCGCCCCAGTTGAACAGCACTCTCCTCAGCAAGTCCTTTTCCATTAGGGGTGAAGATACCACTCAAGGCTTATTGTTACCCGTCCATATCTGGCTTTTTAACTGGAGCCAGCATTGGCAGAGACCATTTGGATAGATGGTGGCGGGCAGCCTATTGGTTTGTAAAGCTGTGCTGGAAGAGCCTGTTGACCCATCACTGGGAAATCCACAGAGGTTACAGTGGTGATTGCTTTGCCCCATTCCGATTCCTGTTCTGTTCAAAACAAAAAAAAAAATGCAATGGCAGAAAGTTACCTTGATTTTCAATCCAGAAACAACTACTTTCTACAGAAATCTGCCTCCCTCTCAATTATTCATATGCAATAGATTCTGTTTTTAATTTCCCTATATATTTGGTATTTAAAATGAGCACATTTTCTCTAAACTGATTAAAGTATTTCTTTAATGAAGTGACACCCGTATTTGTCTATTCTACTGCTAATTACAATCGATGTATGACCTGTTTCGATACTCTGTAACACCTACCTTTCTTTCCGCAGAGCGACGATTCCAATATTTATCTTTCAAACACCATTCACATTGGAATCCAGAATAAAAGTATCATCACTGTAAATCCAATAAGCTTTAACTTTACATGTACATACAAACGGAATATACAAACAATTCTACTGCTTGGCAATGTAACCACTGGGTAAGATAAACAATACACAATGTTGTTTGTATAAATATACTGTCATATTTATTCTTTCCTATTGACTATCCTCTCAGTTCAATTACAGTGCATGTAAACCCCAAGTCAATTGTTCAATATTTGGCAGCATGCATCATTGCATACAATTTGTTTAAGTAAATTACTTGTGAATCTGTATCAAAGTTTATTTTGCTTGCCAATACCAGAATTGCTTGACAGCCGTTTTGCCATCCTTCTGCAGTTCCTGCTGTTGGCACCTACTTTCAGGCCTAGCTGGACACTTATAATTGTGGTTAGGGGGTTAAGCCACTCTTAGTGCAAGATCACTCAGTGAGTAATAATAAAAAATCCAACAGTCCAAGGAGATACCACAGTATGTAATATGCCAACAGCAAGGGCAAAACCCTAAATACCTGTCAAAAGAAAACTTTGACATACAAACAGAAACTAAAAGAACAGGCTGTGTTCCCAGTTGATGCCAATGGATCTCCATGAGGAAGCTTGGTAGCACAATCTCAATAGAGAAACATGATGCGCTTACCCCATCCCCCGCAAGACGACAAGCAGGGAGAGAATGAGGAGAGAGCCGGATGTGCGGGCCAAAGGTTGGGCAACCTTGCTGTATGTCAACCTGTCCTAAACGTCCTTTTCCTAACATCTTAACACAGGGACAAAAAGTGAGAGGAAGCCATATAGTCCTGATCAAAATCCTGACCTTTCCTCTCTAAAACTATACATAGCAGAGTGTACATAATAAATTACTCTTTAAAAAAAACAATATAACCACATGTTTAATCTTTTAAAGATAATTTTTAGGGTTGGATTTTATGTAGACAAATAAAATTACAGGTATTTAAAGTTTTCAGAAAAATAATTGTATTTTAAATTGTTATTGAGTTTGTTACAAAAACCTGTGTTTTGTTTTCTCAGAACGGTGTCCCTATCAGGAATTAATGGAACAGGATCATATCCTCTTACCATGGCTGCTTATAAAGATTCTGCATTTGCACAACCATTTAGAAATGATGATATTGTGACTGTTGGAACAGACATCTATGTGGGATTGTTTGTGAATGGCGCTGATGGAAATATTTACGTTCTCCGGGTAGAGACATGTGTTGCAAGTCCTACAGCGAACCGTAATGATACAAAGGCTTTTCAATTTATCACAGATGGGTAAGTCTGCTTTTCTTATGCAACCCTATAGATCAGGGGTATCAGGGGTCATGGTTCTGCAAGAGATCCCCATGGGTTCCACTACTAAATGAAGTAGGGCAGGATAGGGAGCAGACACAATGTACTCAGGAAGCTACAATGGTAGTGTGAAGCCTGTGGGAATAAAAGTGAGACTGCACTCACCAGAGAGTGGCTAGGTGGTAGGGAAATCAGTGAGGAATGGAACATATGCTCCACATCATGTCTGCCATTAATACTGAGGACATGGAGCTGGGGGTTTCCAGTTTCTGGGTAATGCTTCTGTGAAGTTGCTTTTCGAGTTTGGGATTATTTTTAGATGAGTGCCTGTTATGTATCTTGTGTACACCAACTGTAAGGATTACATTCTTCACCCTGACCACCACACCAATGTACGAGAGCTATGGATGTAGTAATTATAGCAGAGATTGGAGAACTTTAGTACATCAGGTCCTCTGTCTAATTCATAGTGCTAATTTTGTTGCAGACCTTTGCATATCTGTAGCAGTGCGATGACCAAAATTGCAGGTAGAAAGGACAGAATTACTATTAATTATAATTATTATTAATTGTTATTATCAATAATATTAATAATAATAATCACTATTATTACTATATATATATTCTTGGTTATACGTATAAAAACTAAATATAACAAAAGATTCTGAAAGAATTATAGATTTTTAAAGAAAGAGTAAAACTGACCTCTGGACACCTGGAGATATATTTATAAATGACCCCCCGGTCAACTTCGGCTCCAGATTGAGATTTGAATTCTCCATTTCTCGTTTCAATGCAAAATAAAATTATGATTTATTCTGTCACCTTGTGGTTAATTGTCAAAAATGCAAAGAAAACACAAAAGTAAATGTTATGTATTTTAACGATTGTATGGGTGAATGTAGGTCAAATTGAAAGGGAAATAATTTATAAATGCACACAAATCAGGCTGCTTTATAATAAGCAAGATCTATATGAAGATGTCCTTTGTGTTTGGGATCCTTGTGTCTGTAATTCTGGGGAGCCAACTCTGACAAAACTGGGAATGGAATTTTTTATTCAAACGATTACACAACAATGTGTATCCGACACAAACAGGGAAAAAAAACTAACAGGTTTCCCATTTGAACCATTTCCTGTTATACCCAAAACAAAAAACCTAAATCAATTATTTTTTTTTTTTAATTACAAGTATAAGTAATGATAAAATCTGATCTGAAGTACTCTTCATAGTACTTATGAAGTACTCTAATATTTTTTTATCTTCCTATTTACAGCTGCCCGGGGAATACAGTTTCAACAACCCTGACTGAAAATGGAAAGTCATTAATATCACGCTTCAGAATAAGCGCATTTCAGTTTCAAAATGAGAACAATGTTTACCTCTTCTGTGATGCACGACTGTGTGATAATAGCACTGGAACCTGTTCAGGAGGAGTAAGTGATAAACAGAAATATAGTATCTATAGTACCACAAAGAAAAAAATAAAAGTATTTTTCCCAAATTTTTAAAATTTCACTTGGTCGAGCTGTTCTTTTATTTTTATGGAGCTAGAACTTTTTTTTTGTAAGATTTACTTTATAAAGTTTATACAATAAACCAGTGCAACATCTGAACCCAAACTACTGACATTAGATCTGCATCCCTGACTTTTTTATCTTAAATTTTTCTTTTCTGCAAGATCCTCTAAAACCACAACAAAGACTCCTGTGTCAGTGTTCTGTCAGCTTAATAAACATCTCCCGTTTTGTTTGGCAGTAGATAACCCACCAAGACCTGTTCTGATGATTAATCTATTGCAGTGTACATCAATGTATGATTGTTTTCATTGTTCTTTACAGTGCGGACGTAATGGTAGATCCTTCAACACAGATACTAATGAAGTCAGGATAGACCTAAACGTTGCAGGTAAATCATAATAATGATATGTCAAAAATGCATAGATAGTTTTCATTGTTTAATTAAAATGACAGATATGTTTGCTTTAACACTGTTTACTATTCAATTTTCCATCCAAAGTACTAATTTAGCAATGTAACATTGTGTTTGCTACAAATATCCCATGCTACTGGTATAAGTCACCAAGAGCTCTATTTATTATTCAGTGAATCAGACATTCCTTCAAACTTTTCCTCATGGGAATCAATTTATGCCCTTGGATCAGGAACACCTGAATCAGGAAGATTTCCACCAGAGAATGTTTTAGGAAATGTCTGATTCCCTGTTTAAATAGAACCCTAAGAGTAAAACAATTTCACATCTTAGTCAGTGTCCATACTGAACATCCTACACTGTTCAACCATCAATCAGAATTAGACTACAGGTTGAAAATCGAAAAACCGGCCATCGATAATTAGGATCCTTCAGTTTCCAGGCATGAATTTCAGATTGCATATTCAAAACAGGGACTGCAGTACACTGTTTGGCCACTAATGTTTGACTGGCGCTGTTCTGCAGAAACAGCTGTTAGGTCTGCTTGCTAAACTAAATACACGTTGAGACGTCCCTGCTGCCTGCTCCCTGGAACTGTGCCAGATATCCATGGTGCTGGGAGAGAAAGGCTGCCCTGTGTGTGGAGGTAAGTAGAAAAAAAAATCCAGAATTTTTGAAAATCCGGTGCACCACAGGTCCGAAGGTTGCGGGATTTTTGATTGTCAACTTGTACCATAAAATAGGAACCAAATTCATTTAAACCCATCGAAACAGTGGTTTTAGGCAAGATTCAGATGTGTTTTAAATCATTAATCCCAGGTGAGTTTTTCTGGAAAAGACCACGGGCATTTATTAACACAACTTTCTTGCACCACAGCAAAAAGAATAGTCATTGCATCATAAATATAAACACATCAATACACAAAGACTGCAGACATTTCTCTCTAGTTAAGTTAAAGAAGACCTCCAGCCTTATCTTTTGTTTCACACAGTTGTACAGGATTCCCTTACTGTGATTTCATTGCATACTGTGAATGTCTTATTCTGCATTAGAAGCTGCAGCAAGTCAAATAGCACCTATCCCATTGCTTAGATTTTAGTTAATTCAATCATAGAGTCTCAGCATGACCTAGGGTTGTTCGTCTGCAAATACAATCTGCCACAATTAGCACTCACTCCTCCACACTGACATCCACTCATCAAGGCATTTTAAAAATTGAATAACTCCCCCACCCCAGAGAAAGTCCACTGCTTACTTCACGACTGAGTGTTTTTAGCAGAAGCCCTGAATCTGGGTGCTGTAATATTTTCAGGAAGCTATGTACAACATCCTACAAGCACTTGCCTATTATCAGTTTATAAGCTGTCTAAACTTCAGCTAAACAGGTAGTCCCTGGGTCACATACAAGATAGGGACTATAGGTTTGTTCATGACTTGAACTTGTATGTAGATCGGAACAGGTACATTATTTTAATAAATGCAATTAGGTCAGATGTTGGTCTCAACATATTATTAGGCAGCATGGTGTCAGTTACTGTGTGAAATCATCACTGTGAGTTTATCACAAACAAAGCAAAAAAAAACTTTATGGAGCCTAGACATTCATTACCTTCTGGAGCACACTGTTCTTTGATATGCAAAAAGAAACAACTGCAGAGTTAGTCTCGGGCATTAAAAAGCTTACAGAGAAGCCTCAGTCCTGCACACGAGTGAGCAGGGAAGCCTGTTATCTAGGAAGCGTCCATATGTTGCGTGTCCTTAACTCGGGGACTTCCTGTAATATATTTTGGCTTTCTTCGCCTTTACCTTGTTTTATGTGTGATTCTTGATCATGTTTTGCTTTTGGTGACATGAACCTTTGCTCTGTTCAGATACCCAATATTATTGCAAGAGTGGCAGTGAACTTTTCTAGAGTATTTGATGCATGCTCCCATTTCATAATACATTTATATTGTGAACTTTGCTATATAACAACCATTTGCACCAGTTTACAGATTTTCTTCATTAACTATTGTTTTGTGCTTGATGCAGACAAATTAGACTACATGGACAACTCTGGAAAACATACAGGTGAGAGTGAGTGGGGTTGTAAATTCCTATGTACACAGTCTGCAAATAAATTATGGTTCTGTTACCCATTTCAGTATATCAGTTATCCTCTAAATTGGGAAAATTTGTAAAGGGAGTTGGATGGTTATAATGGGCAGTGTATGTACAATTCCAGATGTCACATATCAGACCTTCAATTTTATTTTAATATTTTTATGCCGCTGCATACAATTTTTTAAATAAAGAACTAGCCTATAGAACAGAAATTGCTAAACACTGGCATTTTATAACAACAGGGCATTGTTTGCACTAGATGCTTTTTTAGGAAATACTGGAAAAAAATAATTTTAATCTGTAGCAATTATATTGACAAAGGAAGTCATGCTGCATTATAATTTGGGGCCACTGTAAACATAAAAAAATGAAAGGTGTCTTTCTTGTTTTCCCTGCTGTTCATTTACCTGTCGTTTTTTCATGCAACACCAAATACAATTCAGCATTTAAATTCATTTTAGAGAACTTTTCTTTTTGACCAAAACTCTGCAAAGAAAATTTTAGACATGATGCACACCTATTGTTGACATTCTGATTCAAGTTGCTTGTTGTCATGCTAATCTTTTGACTTTTTTGTTGCACTCTTGTTCTGGTTGATAAGGTCAATAATAGAGCCACAGGCTCATAAGTGCATCCAGTAATTAGCCTTTCGGATGGAGGGCAGCATTAGCAGCCACCATATTTCCCCAGCATCCTGTATAGTTGTATTATCAGTAACAGGTTCTGCTTTTTGGTAGAGTAATAACTGAGAGCACCCTGCATTTTAACACTGTCATGGAGATTTGGCCATAGAAAACATCTTTTAAAATGACTGAAAAAGTTGTCTACTCCTATTTGTGGAAAAATCAAAAATGTTAAAATTGTATCCAGCATGTGAGGAAACAAAGGATTTCCCCTCATTAGACTTTACTCACTGCTCTAAAATATGAATAAAGTGCCCTCAACTATTAAGTTTATTACTCTCAGTGATGGGGTCAAAGATTTCCCTGAAAGTAAAAAGTTTAGAATCTGAAAATGAAATAAAGAATGTAGTATAGTTGTCATCCTGTCTTATTAGTATTAAAAAAAAAAAAACTTAATACCAAAGGCTCGTTCAATTTAGGACATTAAGCATTATTTGAAGTTTTTAGCAACCTTTAAACATTCTTTTTTTTTCTCTCTCTCTCTCTCTAGCTGCATCCTGGGCATTGCTGGCTGTAATACAACTAGCTTTTGCGTTCATTAAACTCATCTAAGAGGATCTATAATCATCACTGTGGTTCGCCATGACATATATACTTTTCTAAATCATAATGCAAATCAACTTGATAATTTATTTCCTGTATTGGGGAGAGATATCCCATTTATGTGTTATAATGTGTTTATGTATTTAAGGCTTTTGTATGGTATGTCTAGCTTTTATGGGTTGTGTAACTATTCTGCTGTCTAAGTGGGCAGCTAAATATGTTGTATTGTATGTGAAAAAAATAAAAAACTACAATCTGCACTAACATGTGTATAGTGTACAAATATCCAGTAGATGTGTGAAAGTATCATATGAAGCAGTGTGGGAAATACCTTGAAACAAAAATTCAATATTGGGCTAAATATCAATTTGGCAAATCTGGTATCTTTGGGTTCTTTTGGGAGGGCTTTATAAATTGTGTTCCTTAAGATCTACCACCACTATGTCTTACCTATACATTTGTATTAGGTGTCCACTGAGACAGTCTAAGGTATATATATTTATATTAAGAATTTTTTGGGTTAATGGTGCATGTATTTGGAGTGATCTGCAAATAGTGAAATGCTCAAATGTTTTCCATTAAAACATTGGAAATCAACTACTAGCCTTTCCACACACAATAACATTTTCTTTACTATTTTTTTTTTAATTTTACGATGTCTGATGGGACAGGCCTCAGAGCAGACACAGAAGGCCTTGGAGGGGTCTTCATAAAACATAGAAAGCCTTCATTAAATCCATTTGGCTAAAACTAGACATATTCTGGCTACATTACTTCCAGATATCACAAATGCCTTTGATACAGTTTCATACTCCTATCTTATGGATCTCTTGAGTCTTTGTGGGTTCTGTCCTAACTTTAGGTCAGGTATCCTATGATCCATCACCTATTATTATTATTATTATTATTATTATTATTAATAAACAGTATTTATTTAGCGCCAACATATTATGCATATTAGTGTAATATTACATAATTTATTAATGCTAGCGCTTTTGTTCAATATGCAGGTGTCTACCCCCCTTACTTTCCTATCAGGGGAGGAAAGCCCATCAGTGTTATCCCCTGTTGCCCGTTTTTGCTTTATTTGTTTTATAGTCATCAAAGTACTACACTTCCATTAAGACCAATATTCAAGGACTGGAAATAGCTGGATACAACCATAAGATAAGCCCTATTAACGGATGACATGGCTGTATTTGTTACAAACCCCATAACCAACTTATTTCAGATCATAGAAACCTGTAAAGCCTTGGGTCTCTGTTAATATTTCATTTTCGTAAAGTATAATTAATACATTTATTATAACATAATAATAATATAACAATAATAATATTATTATTAAAATATAACAGCTACACACCAACTTTATATATTACTGGGAACCTCCTTGATTGGAGTTGTTGGGTGTTCACCTAACTGCTTCTTTTAAGTCCCTCCATGCAACTAATTATGCATCCTTCCTACATACAATGGGGTTCACTCTGAAATTGTGGAAGAGATATCAATATTGGTATCACAGATGTTAGTACACTAGGTAATCACTGAACCTATTTACCCGATGACAAAGTTACTTCAATCAGTGACCAGCTCAAACAAATATGCACTATTTTTCTCACATTCTGTTGTATCTTCAGGACAAGAAACAAAAAAATCCACCCACCAGGACCCAGAAAGTGAAAAACAAACAAACAGGCTTCAACCCTCTAACTCTATCCAAGTTTGGTTATATGCAATTCCAACAAACTGATTTTCACTTTTCAGTAACCACCTAGCTGTTGTAGTGTGGTTACTGATGAGTTGGGTGTAGTTGACCCTTACTTACTTGTAGTTCAGCAACCAAAATCCTACTGAACAAAAAAACAACTCCTTCCTTTTCAGCAGCAAGGTAAACCCTCCCTATCAAAAATGTTCCTCTCCAAACTAAAATCCCCTTCCAGATAAAAAATCTCCACCCCCACCCCACGTACTGGTGCAGAAACTGTAATCCTGAGAAAAAGCATTAAAATAATATTCAATATGAAAGTACTTTTAGGGCTCTAAAACTAGGCTCCTCTGAAAGAATTAAACAAAATACATAACACTATAAAACAATAAATATTTTTGTTACGCATTAAAATGAGTCATGGTCATACTTCACACTGCATAGGGAATATATCATTTAGCAATAGAAATTAGAAGGGTTAACATTGTCAGGTGTCAGGACATGATTGGCGCATATGTGTGCATGCATCATGCCATGCATTAATATTACATAGTCAGGCTGAAAGAGTCCATTGAGTTCAGCCAATATTGTCTAATTATAATGTGTGTTGTTATTCAATATAAAGTGCATTGCAACACACAAACGTTTGTCACACAATAATATAGTTGTGAATTGTGAATCCATTTGGACCCATTTCATAAGAACTGTCCATCTGACCACTTTGAAACTTTGAGTGAGCTATAAAGATTTGTTGAGGTCTATTGGAGTCAAATATATGTTTAGCCAGATGTTGCAATAAGTCCCAAATTCACACAGCAACATCACATACAGGGTGTATTGATAAATCACTCCCATGTCAATTTGACCTAGATTTGCCATTATTTTTCTATTAGGACTGGTATGCCTTTAGGTGGATTTCACTGAAATGGATTTCAGGTGGTTTCACTGAAATGAAAACTGAACGATTCGACTGAAAGTGAACTTTTAGACTAATTAACAGGGGAATCATTTATAAATACACCTCATAGTCTTCCCATTGGCTGTAAAATATGACACACCAAAGAAAAGAAGAATAGAAAAGCCTTCCTTAACTATGTGGCAAGCCCCCAAAAATAATAACAATAGTGTTGTACCCTTAGACACACAGTTAGGCTACGTAAACATGTCAGATGATCCTCGTCCAATTATCCCTTCAGAGCTAGTATTGGACGAGAATCGTACGTGTTTTCAGCACTCGTCTGGCGTACTTTATGGATCTGTTCTGGCAGGCTGCACTGCAAGGAACGATTGCAATACAAGTAAAGCAGAGAGAGTGCAGTGGCGTGCCGCTCGCTCTTTCCCCCCCTCCCCTCTCTATAGAACAGAACGTCGCTTTCAGGATGGTGAAAGATACTTTTCTAGTCTAACATCCAGGATTTATGCAACTCCCAGGACGTATGCTTCACTAAAGCTTTTAGCCTTTACTAAATCACCTTTAATGACTGCCATGAGCACTCAATATGTTTTTAAAAATGTTAACAGCCTACTGTGATTTTTTAGCGTCCCTCCTATTCTCCATGGCAGAATTCGACGGATTGCTGCCATGCCCATTCTTCCTCCTTTGATATCACCCATATCCTAGAGCAAGGGTGCCCAACCTACGGCCCGCAAGCCACATCCAGCCCTCTCCTAATTCCTTCTCTGCTTGTGGTTTTGTGGGGATGGGGTGATCCGATCTCCTAGGTTTCTCTATGAGATTGTTGTACCAGAAGAGGGAGCTTCCTGAGCATGCTCAGTGTTAGCTCCCTGACAGTGGAAGTGTACTAATGATGTCACTAATCAGCTGTGGCTGCTTCCTGCCCACCTTGTACTGTAAAATATTCCTACCCCTGGTACAGCAGCAGCCAAGTTGTGTCTGTGTCCAAAGCAGCTGTCATTACCCCATGTATAAATATTCATATCTCCCACAGCAAATGTTGTAGAAACCAAATTTCAGCTCCCTAAACATAACATATTACTAGATATGGGATCACAAGCATAAAATCCTCATAACAATCGGATATTTTCACACTAAGGGGGCCTATTTGAAGACCAGGATCACCAAATTGAGTTTCCATGTTAGGAACCCCCGGGGGAAAATTCCATGACAACAGGCATTAGGGTACTGTGCTGTGGTGCCTCAAATATGTACTTGCCCTCTCACAAAACTTTAGGGTTGCATTCAGACTGGTGGTGAGGTTGCTGTGTGGTTACCCCTTCCTCATGCCATAGAATCCTGCCTAGGGGGAGACGCAAAGTACCACTCACTGCCCTAAAATGTCATCACTATGGTGCCATCACAAGATAAGGAAAATTATACCTGTGACACTGTGCTACCCTGTCACACATAGCTGGTCCCTTACTTTCTGTGAACCCCAATTTCTTTGTAGGGATCTGAAGATGTAGTAGTAAGAACATTTACCCCTTGGTTCTGTCACATCAATTACATTTCTCTGGAAGTATCCATTGCAGAGATGTTGGGGTACAAAGAAGGTTAGCGCCCACCTATAACTGACAGGTTACATTGTATGGTGTAGTTTCTGCTTTTTGGTACAAAAATGGTGGGGGGGGGGAGCAATATCTGATTGGCTCTGTCTGATAGCTTTAGTTTTGTATCTTTCATTAATAAAATGTCACATTAATAAAATAAGCATCACATGGTGAGTAAACATTTTTGTCATTACTTTTATTCGGTGAATGTACATGATGGTACATATGGTAACTAAAAATATTTCAATTCAATTTTAACTTTAAAACTTTTCTAGTTTTAAACATTAATCTTCATTGTTTGTTTGTATTGTGGCCCACAAGTTCTATCTCAATTTCAACACCTGCCCTAAGATAAAAAAAGTTTGGGCATCACTGTCCTAGGCTTTTTTCCTTTTCTCCTAAGCCTGGGTGTAACTTTTTAGGATTGCCTCATGGTCATCTACTGGTGGTTCTTCCTGGTCCCTGCTAGTAATTCCACTTTCATCAATTTCTACAGTGGTAACCTTTCCTCTACAGTAAGTATCTCTGTATTTTTATTACCTGGCCTTTTATCACTACTCTCCTAAAATCACAAAAATTCCTGTAAACAAGGATTTGGATCTACCTGGAACTCTTTACGTAACCTGTTTTTTTTCCTCTTCATCATTGTATTATTTTTTAGATGAATATTTGATCGCATTACATTTTACTTTCCTATCTACTATAAAACTTCACCTGCATGCTTCTTATTTTTTCAAATTTGGTAAAACTAATATTGCTAATATAGGCAGCTCAGTGGCTCAGGGGTTAGCACTCCAGCCTTTGCAGCGCTAGGTCCCAGGTTTGATTCCCCAGCCAGGACATTATCTGCATGGAGTTGCAGGTTCTCCCTGTATCTGTGTGGGGGTACTCTGGTTTCCTCCCACATCCCAAAAACATGCAGTTAGGTTAATTGGCTTCTCCCTAAGAATTGACCTTAGATTACTTTAATCACATATGGCTATGGTAGGGACATTAGATTTTGAGCTCCTTTGAGGGACCATTAGTGACACAACTATGGACTTTGTACAGCGCTGTGTAATATGATGGCGCTATATAAATACTGTGTAATAATAATACTAGGCATTCATCTGTGATTTGCTGCTGCCACATAGTGGTCAATTTTCATATTACACTCTCTTCTGGAGACCAAAGTGAATTAATCCCATTAACTAGACTTCTTAACCTATAGATAAACTCCACCTTTTCATGAATTTTTGTACTACCTACTCAGACACTTTTTTGGAAATCCAATCAATTTTTTTATCTCACGGCATCAGTGGAATGCATAAATAAGTCACCTTGCTCCACCTTGCTCCCATCACGGGCTCAGGGCAGTGGGATAGTTGTGTCTCTGGACAGGTCTGAGCCTACGATGGCAGAGTGAGAGGGTTCTGGCATCATGAAATCACTCTGGGGGGAAGTTTCTTCCCCTTTGAGTGACACACAGCATGCATGGCCTGGAGACTATAGATTTAGTGGTTCGTGGGGTCCAAAAGGTTGGCAACAACCAGCATAGAGTAGTGGTCCCCAACCTTTCTGACAGCAGGGCCTGGTAACATAAAATATAATTTTGCCACGGCCTGGTATATGTAGAGCTTACACTACTCTTCTATTCTCAGCAGCTCTGCCTTCTGTCAGCACACCAGCTGAGAATAGCAGAGTAGTGTAAGAGAGCTGGTTTGCTGTCAGGTGGCAGGGCTGCTTGGAATAGCAGAAAAGTGTAATCCTTACATACATTGCTCTGCCATTCTCAGCAGCTCCTGTGTAAGCAGTGTGAGGAGAGTCGCTCGTGCTCTCGCTGATTGCGCTTATACTGTCACACTGTCACCAGCTGTAGAGCAGTGTAAGGAGGACCGCTGGCACTACTGCTGTGATGTGATGGCACCGCAGCAATAACATTTTTGGGGTAGTTAACCACAAGAGTCTACTATTCGCACCTATATTTTATTATACCTTCAGCCCCCAATCGGTGAGCCCTTGTGCAAAATTAACTTTGCTCCCTATGTCAGATTGACTTGGGGATCCTGTGGCATCCCCTGCTGGCCAAGGAAAGTCCGGGGCCCTCAAGCAGCCGGATAATTTGCACCTCCCTATGTCTGAATACAATAGATACTTTTCTATTGCAAACAGGGTAATGCCCTAAACTGAGATCTAAACAACCTTGTTTAAAGTTGAAACCCCTGAACTGACTACAGGGACAGGTTTAACCAGTAGAACAACTAACCCCCCTAGCTTTCTAATTAAATTAGAAATGCGTTAAATGTTTTTTGCATGGAAATTTATTTTACATTGTAGGCTATAATTCTTAGGCATAAAATATGTCCAATATTTAATACATTTAACAATAAACTTTAAATAAAAAACACAAAAATTTCTTAAAAAAAAAATAGTTAAACATGTAATGTGTAAATATTATATGAAAATTTCTTTGTATTGGACTCAATACAGCTATTTTGTATTGAATCCAATACAAAATTATTTGAATTGCCCATCGCTCCACCCGCCCGCACTGACGCATGCACCGTCGTCACCGGGAAACCCCAGAGATCGTCTCTGCACTTCCCAGCTGGAGATCGGAGTGGATGGATGTGTCCCCATGACCTGCAGGGACCAGCTGGACACCGGAGAACGCCAATGGAACAAGGTAGGTGGGGTTTTTTTAAGTTAAAGTGACCCTGAGTGTGACTCGGGATTACCGCTTGTGGCATGGAAAATCCTCCCCGAGTCACACTTGGGAATACCGCTAGGGTGGTAATGACCAGGACCATGTTACATAGTTACATACAGTAGTAGGTTAGGTTGAAAAAAGACATAAGTCTATCAAGTTCAACCAGTAGGTAAATAAACATATCCCAGATATAAAACCCTATAAGACATAGTTGGTCCGGAGGAAGGCAAACAAAAAAAAAAAACACTTCTGCACAGGTTTGCCCATAACTCCCTGCAGGATCACCAAGCCCAAAAACAGCCAAATGTCATCCTTGGTCACAGGTTCCCACTTTCTGCCTCTTGCAAACCTCAGGTGTGGAGCGCCTTGTTGTCCAGCGTACCTGCATAAAACAAAATAAAAAAATGTATTTTAGGATATGTTCTTTTATAGTGTGAAGGTAATATGTTAGCAAACAAAGAGCAGCATATATGTTTGCATAAAAAAAGCAAAAAAATTTCAAAAAGTTAGCAAACACAGAGCAGCATACACGTTGGCATAACAAAATTTAAAAAGTTAGCACAGAGCAGCACACATGTTGGCAAAAAAAAAGAAATTAGCAAAAAATTTTAAAAAGTTAGCAAAGACAGAGCAGCACACATGTTGGAAAAAAAAATTAGCAAAAAATTTCAAAAAGTTAGCAAACAGAGCAGCATACACGTTGGCATAAAAAAAAATTAAAAAGTTAGCACAGAACAGCACACATGTTGGCAAAAAAAAAAATTAGCAAAAAATTTCAAAAAGTTAACAAACACAGAGCAGCATCCATGTTGGCAAAAAATTTCAAAAAGTTAGCAAACACAGGAGTGGCTTACCTGTTTGTCTCCGCAACAATTTTTTCGATAACTTCATCGGTCAAAAACAACTTCAGGTATGCCAGGGGGTCGTCGCATACAGCCTCAATTTTAATCCCACGTGCGCCAGTGAATGGAAATCTTGGCGGTGCTGCCTGGTCCGCATCAAGGTCAATAGGACACCATGTGCACACAGCACTGACCTCAGGTCCAGAATCGTCGCTCAGTTCACTTTCGCTGTCCGATGACAAATTTCCTGGTGAATCACTATCGCTCGATTGCACAAAGGACTTGAAATCGCTATCGCTGCGTTCGAATTCCTCCAAAACAGCGATTGCGCCGGCGAGATGCCTTTTGGATGCCATGTGGTCTCCAGTAATCAGTCAGGAACAATCAAGGTCTAGGACAAAGTGATTAAATGATACATTCAGGAAGTGATCAAAAAGTCATCAAAAGGTCAGATCAAGGTCAGGGCTAATGGCGTGCAAAATGTAAATCAGGGCACTGGGCAATGATGCTTGGTGTACTACAATATGTATTTATACTTTTATTATATGTTTTGATGTGTTTTTACTTTAAAAAAAAAATTTAAAAGCAGATTACATAGTAATCTGCTTTTAAATTTCCCGCCCCCAGAATCCATCACTCCACCGCATCACCCAGAAGATGTCACACATCTTGCCGGGTGATGCAGTGGGGATGTCCCCACCCTGCTCATTCCCCTGCTCGCATCTCCCGGAGGCCTCCGGGTGATGCGAGCAGGAGAGTGAGCAGCGGGGACATCCCCTACTCCCGGAGGCTGATCTCCGGGTGATGCAGTAGGGGATGTCCCCGCTGCTCACATCACCTGGAGATCAGCCTCCGGGAGATGCGAGCAGGACAGCAGCGGGAGTAGATTCAGGGGGAGCTGCCAGCGGGAAATCTCCGCTGGCATCACCCTCTGGATTTACTATTGGT
>NC_092858.1:102964162-102969255 GCF_032062135.1 Pyxicephalus adspersus
ATATTTACTGGATTTGAGGTCTGCTGAATCCAGAAATGACATTAGTTTCATTGAATTGGCTCTAGTTCTTGTGATACAGGAATCGGAATAGACGATTTTACCAACAACAAATGTTAAGACAGGATATTATTATCAATCTTTATTTACGGCAATGTTTTGCATTTTTTTTTAAATTGTAATTTTTAGTGAGTTTTCAAATATTAAAACAACAAACATAAAGGAATACGGTTTCATATAGTAGACAACCAAGAAACATACAATAAAAATGTAACAATATAATAATAGCCAGGGTTAAGTAGCATATACATAACTCCAACATAGATTACAGAAAACACAGATTCCTTTCAGGAGGCTTATTCTATACTCCACAACTTGTGTAATATACAATTCCAATAATATCTTGAGCTAAACCAGAGATTTCCTGCTGAATAAGACAAATGAAAGAAAAAAAGAAGAAAGGGAAAGGTGGGGGAAGAAAAAAAAGAGGGGAGAGGAAACTAGAAGAATGTAGAACAGATGGTAAATATATGACAATTAGAGGGAGTTCCCGGAGTTACCCCCGAGGAGGTAATAGAAGGAGATACATTGCCAGGGCTAGCAGAAAATAAGCAGTCACATATTGAAACATATTAGTGGCTGATAACAGATATGAGTCCCATGGGGCCCAGATTGCTGTGAATTTGTCATATCTATCATAAATCCTGGCCGTAAGATGGACTTCTTTTATTCTAGCATGTCTATTAAGCCGGGAGGTGAGGTAGATTTCCAATGTCTAGCAATAAGATACCTGGCGGTGGTGAGTATGTGACAAGCCAGTTTTCTATTCAGCTTAGATGAGTAACAGGACCAGAAAATATGATACAAAGTGCCAATCTCCATATCACATCTCCATCACATATTGCTTGCTTTAGGACAAATCGCATGCAGTTTATTGGGAGTAAAATACCACCTCATAAGTATCTTGTATGCATTTTCTTTATATATAGTGCAAATTGAGCTCCTACGAGCACTATCCAAAATGATTCTCCAGATTTCAAGAGGTAGCTCCCTACCTAGGGTATCTTCCCATTTAGGCATATAACCATGTTTGGCAAAGGGACATGTTGGCTCAGTATTTAATATCAGGTAGATGCCAGAGATCAGTCCCTTCTGAGATGGTCCATCTGCACACAGCTTCTCAAATTCCGTCATACAATGAAATGGCAAATTTTTAACAATGGAATGGGCATAGTCCCGAATTTGAAGGTACCCATAAAAGCTTGTACGTGGTATCCCAAACTTGTCTCTCAGCTTCTGAAATGACAGTAAGCGTCTGGTACAAGGGTTCACAATATGACGGAATTGAAGAATGACAATTGTCTCGCCATGGCCGAACCATTGAGCATGATAGACTATCAGGTAGGAGTGGAACAAAAAGGAAATAGTTAAGTAATGATGCAGGTGTAGTAAGGGAAAATGTATCCCTAAATTGGAGCCATATACCCCTTGAAAAATGTAACCCAAAAGGGAATGTTCCGTGACATTATGATGCGAGTTCCAGAGAAAAGAATTAGGATGTATCGGTGCCAATCACAGTTTTCAATTTCAATTTCCGTCCACCTATTGAAAGAATGCAGGATAGACCAAGAAGCAAGGTGACGCAAATGAATCGCCAACTAATACTTAAGAAAATCAGGGACACCAAGTCCGTCTCTTTCTCGGAGGGAACATAATACTGACTTAGGTACCGTAAATGGTAACGTTTATATCTCCAAATAAAATTAAGAGCTGCGGCCTGCAATTTTCCAAGAGAGGATCTAGGGGTCAGGATTGGTAGTGTCGCAAAAAAATACAAAAGTTTTGGAAAAATTGACATTTTAATTACTGCAATATGGGCAAAAAAGATAATGGTAAAGCATGCCACTTCTGCATAGGCAAAATAAGCTCCTTTAAAAGTGGAGAAGTGGGGAGTGTGCATTGGCCGCCGTCCATGCTGGCAGCTTCTTGGACGGCTCGGCGCTCCCCGGATGCCCTAACGGCTTCTCACTGTAGCTCGACTCGGCAGCCACGCTACTCACCCCCTGCACGGGAACCGGATTTCACCCTGCATCTTTCTGCGATGGTCGGAAAGTCCGGGGCGAAAGCAAAAGACCGCATTTCGCGGTCTCAATCCTTCAGGCCGGGCCCCCAAGATGGTGGCCGCCCGGGACACACACGAGGCTGCGGGAGCAGCGCGGCCTGAGGCAAGATCAGCTTCCCCAACAGGTACGGGAGGAGGGTCAGGGATAGAGAGAAGGGAGAGGAGTAGTTCTCCACCAGCCACCCTACAAGCTGCACAGGATTCCCCCAGCCCTCATTACCCCCAGCTCCATTCCTCACCAGGGCCCTTGCCTGCAATGCACAGCTACCCCACATACAAGGTGAGGGTTCTGACTCCTCTAGCCCTGAAGCATGGCCACCTGCAGATGGTTCTAGATATAGAGTCCTCACACAGGATCCTCTTGCATATTCTCCTCCACCTGATCTTCCAGCGGCGGAGCATAGGCTTTACCTGAACCTGGCAGGCCTTTTACAGTCTGAGTTGGCCAAGGTTACAGAGACTATCACCTCTGAACTGCGACAGGACTTACAGAGTTTAGGTGCAAGAATTGATATTTTTGAGAAAAAAGTGGATGACACGGTGACACAGGTTAATCAGAATTCCAAGGAGATATCGGTCTTAAATGACGGATTGATGATCTTCAGCTAAAGTTGGATGACCTGGAAAATAGGTCTCGCAGAAATAATTTTAGAATCAGGGGTCTTCCTGAATCAATCAAAGATGTGGCAGAGGCAGTGCAGCGATTTCTCCGCAATCTTTTACCTGATTTACCGGAATCTCAGTTATTGCTGGATAGGGCTCATAGGGCTCTGGTGGCACCCAGACAAGATGGCCCCCCAAGGGATGTGATAGTTAAGCCTCACCACTTCGGCACGAAGGAAGCTCTACTGAAAGTAACCAGAGGATTGGATCATGTTGAGATGGAAGGACACCCGATACAAATTTTTTCCGATATAACCCCATTTACGATCCAACGTAGACGGGCGCTTAAACCGCTATTGCAAGTTCTAATTGAGCACAAGATTAAATATAGATGGGCTTTCCCTTTGAAATTGATCTTCCAACTGCAGGGAAAAAGTTTTTCCTTCACCTCTTTTGCCGAGGGAGAACAGCTCTTCAAAGATTTAGATTTGCTGCAAAGGGCGGAGGTCCAGCCTATGATGAATAGAGAAGAGTCTACATCCTTATACCCACTTTGGTCTAAAGTTAAACCACTGGGGAAACTTCCGTAGAAGACAACCTGAATGGATGTACTGGGCGCTTTCCTGTTTCAGCCGGTGACTTTTGTTTTGTTTTTTTTTCTCTTTTTTTTTTTTTTCTATGCAGATGGAGAAACTCTGGTGACACTAATGTTATAGCGGTTAAATGAAAATATATGCTGTATTGTTTTTTTGTGGCCTGATAAATTACGTCCCAAACACAAGGCAATTTTGGAACGACCATTCACGATTGAGGAAATACATGGGGTACTTATATTTCTTAAGCTGGGAAGCTCACCTGGTCCGGATGGTTTTTCTAATTTATACTACAAAATGTTTTGCCCTATCTTGGTGCCACACTTGTTGGCCTGAGTGGGATAGGATGGATTCCCTTTCCAGGATCTCCCTGAACTCTGCATTAATAGAAGCTAATTATAAAGTAGCTCTGCGGTGGTATCTCACTCCGGACAGGCTAGCGAAAATGTTCCCGTCAGCTTCTCCTTTCTGTTTTCGGGGCTGTGACTCTAGAGGTTCGATGCTACATATTTGGTGGTCATGTCCTATAGCTAGGAGGTTTTGGGACGAGGTATTTTATCTGATATCTAGCATTTTCCATCAAACGCTTGGTAGCACAGTTGAAGCGGCCCTGTTTGGAAGGCCTAATATGTCCCTACCCGTTCCCTCAAAAAAATTGATTAGTTTGATATTACTGGCGGGCAGAATCTCCCTGGCTAAAGCATGGAAATCGCCCTCGATTTCTTTGGACCCTATACACAATAAATTGAACTGGATTATGGTCAATGACAGACTGACTCACACTATAAAAAACTTGTTGGATAAATTCGAAGATATATGGGAGCCTTGGATTGTATTTAACAATACGTAATGCATGGTTTTGGCTATTCTTGTGAGACACAACGCACTAATGTTTATTGTCCGATCAACTTCCTCTTCCTCCCCCCCCCCCCCCCCCCTCCTAGTAGTGTATTCGTTCTATGTTTGTTCCTGTTTTTGTGCAATAATGGGGACACGGGTTTGGTTTCCCTTACTGTTTAAAAATTGCTGGATATGGTTTGACCTTTTTCTAATACTTTCAGCTGGTGTATTAGATGTTCAAGGGTTATAGCAACTCCATGGTCTAGTCATTATTTGACTCGACAAGCATACTAACCTGCGTTAGCTAATATCTTTTTGTTCTTGTTTTAAATTTCTGTTATTTTTCTGTTTGTTATGTTTATTTAAATGTATTTCTACTTGTAAAACTCAATAAAAACATTGAAAGATAAAAGTGGAGAAGTGGAGTGCTCTATGTAAGCTCAGTAAGACATTGGTGCAATAGTGAACGATTTAGTTTTAATAGGAACCCCTTGAATATCAGGGTCCTGCTGAATCATTCTAGCTAGTGGTTCAATACACAGAGCAAATAATAATGGGGGGCAAGCGAACACCCCTGCCTAGTGCCATTTTGAATTGCAATTTTAGGGGAATTTCCATGGGTAAGATGTACTTAAGCTGAAGGGGATGTATAAAGTGCCACGATAGCGCTGAAAAAAGGGCCTGTGATGCTGATCAATTGTAGAGTTTGCCAGCTGAACCGATTAAACGCCTTTTAGGCATCTAGGCTCCGCAGTACCACCCCTTGATCAAGCTTACTCAGGGCATCAATAATATCAATTGTACATCAGGTGTTGTTACCAGCTTGGTGAGAAGTTTTAAAGCCAACCTGATCTTTGGAAACAATTCCAGGTAAATACATCCCCAATCTAGTGGCTAAAATTCAAGTAAATATTTTCATATCAGAATTCAAAATGGCC
>NC_092858.1:102970356-102985628 GCF_032062135.1 Pyxicephalus adspersus
GTGATAGAGGTAGCCAAGAACCTTCAGCAGGGATCACATCCTTGTCCAAAGGTCTATCTGGAAACAAAAAAAAATACCAGAGACCAAAAACAAGCATGGACAAGGAGGAAATACCCATGGGAGGCATAGGAGGAGGGCGAACAACCAAAATGGCGTACAGCATTAGGGCAAGTATCCCTAGGAGAAAGGGCAAATACAGCCAGAATAACTTTCTAGCATAAGACCCCCCCCCCCAGCCTGCAAAAGCAAAACCATAGATCTAAGTAGACTATCCAGGACCGGGCAGAATAAAGCAAAGCAATGTATAACACGACTGAAGATCAATACAACCAAACATAGGGTTTGAGAGCACATGTTTGGGAATCATAGGAACACCAAAGAATCCCATCAAGTAAAAGGATATGAGTCCTCTTGCTGCATTCAAGACAGTTAGGAGTGTGAAGACTCAGGGTGAGTAGAGCGTTTCCTTTTGTGAGCATCCTGTCATCTCTCAGGAACCACCTCATGAACTGGGAGAGGGTCCCATCGCGATATCGAAGGACAAGGCTGTCCAAGATCTGCATAGAATCATGGTAGGTCCTCCAAACAAAGCCTGAAAGGACCCGCAGTGGAGGCTATTCGAAACTTGACTTTGTGTAGGGAGGTTTGTGTGGCTAAAGATTATCTGGATGCCCTGCACGATGTGTTTGGTAGAAATGAAAAGATATCAGAGTTGTACCAATTTGAGCACACTTATCAGAGTGCAGGTGAGAGGTTGTCTGCCTATATAATTTGACTGGACAAGATACTCCATAAAATACTTTTGAAGAAAAGGGTGGACCCGATGGAGGCTGATCGAGTGAGAATCACTCAGGTACTGCAAGGGGCTCAACCTATGGACCCAGTCATGTGGAAGTTAGGAATAAGAGAAAGAAGGGATGAGCTGACTCACACTCAATTGATCCGAGAAGTGAGAGAGGAAGATGCCCTTTTAGACTCCAAATCCCAGAATAATTTGCCCATGTCTGCATCAATCTGTACGCTGGAGAAAAGAGTTACACCGTTGTCAGCAGGTGTTGGGTCCTTGGACACCTTCACCAAGTTTGCGCAATCACAGTCTCAGATGATGCAGGTGGTTCAGGCTCTTACCACATCCCATGTCGAGTTGAAAGAAACAGTAGAGAAGCTGAAAAAAATAGGGCCATGAAAGTTAGACCACTGTTAGAGGCCACCAAAGAAAAGGTTGGGACTGTGAGTGTGCCTATTTCATGACCAATACGGTGATACTGCTAACGATGTGGTGAAATGGTATCATCAAATTCCCATGCCACTCGAAGATAAGGAGAAGATGGCTTTCATTTGTCCTGTTGGATTTTTCCAGTTTAATGGGATGCCTCAAGGTCTTTGATCGTCTCCAGAGTGAAGGCTTCAAGCTGTCCCTAGAAAAATGCCAATTTTGTCTTCCATCTGTTACTTACCTGGGACATGTTGTCTCGGCAGATGGTGTGGCCACTGATCCCTCCAAGCTGGAAGCTGTAACCACCTGGCCGCGACCCCGAATTGTAGAAGAGCTTAGATCATTCCTGAGGTTTGTTAAGTGTGTAGCATGAGAAGGCCATATGAACTCTGAAAGCAATGCAAACTGGTTTGCCTACCTGCATTTTAGGACATGCTTATTTTAAACCTATCCTAAGGGTGAATTATCAGGGATGATGTATTTAAATTATGTTACTTGCACAATTTTGCAAAATGATTAAAAAAACAGCAGGCATCAAGGATAAACATTTTATGTTTAACATTACCATACCAGTCAACACTGATGAAAAATGTAGGCTTATCAGTTTATTTAACACACACTTATATAGCATTTTAAGACAATCTACAGTTCTAACAGTACACCCCAGCCAGCTTTAAAATGCATTTTTAGATTAACAAAAAAGATAGCCTATGCACTGAATACATTAAAGGAGAGATTTAATTTTGTAAATTTTTCCTACACTAAATTAGTAAGGTGATTTTCACCATGGGGACCTGCTAAGAGCGTAAGCCTTTCTCCTGGCCAGTTCATACTGTGCATGCATGCTGCAGCCCCACTAGGTGACAAAGTATAGTTTTTCGATAGGAAAGAATGGGGCTGTTAGGAAGTTACAGAGCACAGACTTCAGAAAGTACACTCCTACTCCACTTTAACGGAACATATATGGCGATATCACTGTAACAATTTATATATTTAGAAAAGCTGCAGAGTGATGGATAACCTTATTAGCCCACTGACTGATTTCCTTTTTCGACTAAAAGAAAGAAAAAAGGAGAACACCAAAGCATTCATGTAAGTTTTTGCCACAACATTGTGATACTGCAATCACAAATGTACCTTCTAGAACAAATCTTGGAAGAAGACAATTATCCAACATGTTCTATGAGTGTGTAACTAAACCGAAAAGCCCATAGGCAACCAACCTAAACACACAGTATAAAACACTATTGAGTGTCCTTCCCTAATTCGACCCTTCACACAGCATACTTCTATACACACTGAAGTGTTGTATAGGAATAAATATTACAATAATAATTATGTATTACTTGTATTATTCATTTTTCATTGCTTATAGATTTAGTATACATTTCAAATTATCCCAAGGTAAAGTAAAAAAAAAGCTCAATATGAAATGTTCACCTTTATTCTGATTCAATCCCCCTCAGTAGACATGAGGTCCCTTTCTGGCTATACCCATGTACTAGAATAAAAGTTTGGCAATACCTAGCTAGTATTAGTTAATCGCATTTCAGTGGATTTGTATTCGTGGGGTTCCTCTTTAAAGTTTAGGGGAATGGTGAAGGGATATTTAAACTAGGACAGAGGGGGGTGGGACAGTCAAATAAGAGTAGTAGATTGTAAGCTCTTCGGGGCAGGGTCCTCTCCTCCTGTGTCACTGTCTGTATTAGTCTGTCATTTGCAACCCCTATTTAATGTACAGCGCTGCGTAATATGTTGGCGCTATATAAATGCTATTTAATAATAATAATAAAAAATAATAAAGGTTAGTCAGGGGTCAGCCACTAGTGGAGGGTGGATTGGGGATAGTTGGGGGGAGGATTATGGATAATTGTAAGGCGCTTCCCATATTACAAACAAACATGGGATTGTGCAGTACTAGATGTAATAAAAAACAAAAGGATATGGCAAACAATACTGGTAAAAGGAGCAATGTTTTAAAGAGCCTGTTCACCAATGCTAGAAGTCTAGATAGGGGAGTGTGAAGCCTTAATGAGTGAGGAGGATTATGACTTAGTTGGTATTGCTGAATCCTGGCTTTGTTCTTCGCATGACTGTCAATATTCCTGAGTATACTCTCTTTCATAAAGACAGAGTCAAACAAAAGGGTGGTGGTGTCTGTATGTGAGAAGTGATCTAAAAGTGAATGTGAAAGAAGAAATTGCGGATGGAAAAAGCGATGAGGTTGAGGCATTATGGATAGAGTTGAATGTGGGGTTGAATAACACACAAATAATTATTGGAGTCTGATTCTTCACTGTAAGGTCTGCGAAAATGTGGAATTGGCTCCCTCAGGAAGTAGTTTCAGCAACTACTATAGATTGCTTGAAGAAAAAGCTGGATGTTATTCTAGAAGCACAGAATATAACTGGGTATTAAGGCTTTAAAGTAAAAATAACAGTGACTGTTGATCCAGGGAACATCCGATTGCCGAAAATTTTTTTCCCGTTAAAGCAAATTGTACCGGTGTTTTTTTTTTTTGCCTTCCTCTGGACCAACTATGTCTTATAGTGTCTTATATCTGGGATATGATTACTGTATTTTCCGGCGATGACTTTTTAACCCCGAAAAATCTGTGCCAAAGTCGGGGGTTGTCTTATAGGCCGGGTACTTACCAATCACATACAAGCTACAAGCTAATACATCATCTGTTTGGGTGCTGCACATAGGGAGTGCCACCATAGTGGAGGGACCCGGCTGTACCCTGAACGGGGAGAAGATCCGAGCTCGGGTTACCAAGAGTCAGTGTCAGAGAGCTTCAGGGGAACGCTGTGAGCCATGCGGTATAGATGTATTTATATGCGTGTTATAGAATATTGTAATTTACAAATCAGCCACTAGGTGGAGCTGTGTGACTACTTTACATAGAAGGGTAGACAATTCTATTATTTAAAGTAAAAATTTTCTTTGTTATTGTTTTTTTTTTTAAGTGCAACAAACTCTATATTTTAACTGGAAAACCTGGGGGTCGTTTTATACGCCAGAAAATACGGTATTTCCCCAGTGGTTGAACTTGATGGACGTATGTCTTTTTTCAACCTAACCTTCTATGTAACTATGTTTCATAAGTATTGGCATTAATGAGAAAGAACAAGTCCAGTTGAATGTGACTAACTACTCCCAGGTATTCTTTGACCTTAATAAATGAGAACCTTCAATGACATATTGGCTATACATACAAGTTACTCCTTTAGGATATATGTCTGTATAGATGTATGGCGATATTAGCACTGCTTTTTAACGCCGGCGTTTGATAATATTGCTTTCTGAAGTTCTTGATGATTAAAATAACAATTTTATTTCTCACAACTTTTTTTCTCAACTAAATCTGTGCTGTTGTTAAAAATACAGGACTAATATAGGAAACCAATCTGCAGCCAAACATAATTGTGCATAAACTGCACAAGAATCATTCTTTAACCACCTGAGCGTTACACTGAGGTCTAGATTTCTGTACCAAAAGTGATCCACTGTTTTTCATGAAATTTTTTTTTTAAATTGTAGACCTGTAACTTACAGAAATATGTCCGAACAAGGGTTCTAGTAGATATTATGAATATAAAAAATGTATTTACTTTTATTTTTTTTTATTTTTTGTATTGGATTGGATACGGGAGTTTGTATTCAATCCAATACAAAATGACAGTTTGAATTTACCAATTAGACACTTTGTATTTATTTGAATTATTTTGTATTGGATTGAATACAGGAGTTTGTATTGAATCCAATACAAAATGAATGAATGAGGTTCCATTTGAATTTCCCGCACACGCGCCGACGTCATCACGCACGCAGGGAGGAGCCGTCCGGTTTTTTTTCTCCGCCGGACGGCTTCTCCCTGCAGAGATCATCCGGCGCTGGACGAACACGGACGTGGACCATCAGCGGGACCAGGTAAGATGCCGGCCGGTATCTTGTGTTCAGCCGGCTGGGATCTTGTGTTCGGCCGGCCGGGCGGCGGAACGCAAGATGCCGGGCAGCGGAACACAAGATACCGGCCGGCATCTTACCGGTCCCGCTGGCACCCGACGCTGGAGATCGACGGACGACGATGGACGGAGGACGACGCTGGAATGGGAAAACGACGCTGGAATCCTTACCTCCATGGTCCCGCTGTGCACAGCGGGACCATGGAGGTAAGGATGTGACAAAATTACGGGGTTAACCATCCTAGCCATTTTTTTTTGCCCGTACGAAGGTCGGGCATACCGGCTAGGTGGTTAAAAAGCCTGGCTTATGTTGGACTGGAACAGTGTTTACATCGTTTGTTGTCCTAAATGGTTAAGCACATGAAAGGAGGAAAGACAGTGGGTTCTACATTAGGGTGGCAATTACCAAATAAAAGGCAGAATGACAGTCCCTGTCTGCACACTGAGTTCCTGGGGGGCTTTAGCAAAAACAGTGCTGCAGTGGTCGCTGTGCAACTGATCCTAACTATAGCTAGGTTTTCACATTCCAAAACATATTCTGGTTCATGTTTTGTATGGAGACTGAATCACATTTTGTATTGGGAATCAATTGCATACCGACTGAAAAGTGTGAATCTCACATACCTGTCATGTACAATATTATTGACCCACTGTACTGGCTTTTTTACACTTTTCATGCATTTTACGGTGCGCTAACTTTTATTTACAGGTTACATAATTTTTTGTTTAGGATTTATATTATTTAAATGTTTTAAGAGCTATAAAAAATTCTCAAGACTGTACACCCATCCAGTGAGAAATGTTTAAATTACACATAAAATGAAAAAAAAAACCTTTATCTGGAGTCATGCATGGTCTGGCATGTTGCTACTTTGTTTTCTGTGAGAATAGTTACTTACCTATATATTTCTACTATCTTGTGGTGCTCTTTTGTAATAAATCTGTATTACAAGGCAGGTTATCAAAATAGTATCTTTAGTAGGACACTTTATTGTCACTAGGCATTTACTTTTGTGTTTGGTTAAAAGAAAAAAATGGCTGCATTCCTAAAGATACAGAACATGGATGGACAATATTAGTTATAGTAAAAAACAGATTGTTATTTCTGGTCTGAATGCTTTACGGGAGTTTTTTTCTGTTGGAGCAAACTGGACCATGCATTATAGGGGTTTTTGCCCTCCCCTGGACTAAATGTGGGTATAACATTCAGGTAATGCTATAAAATAGGAACTCTACTTGTAGTCACTAGAGGGGTAATAATTCTGACCTTTTCTGATAGTAAAAACAAAGAACCCTGACAGATATTAGTTAGGGATCTGATGTAGGAATTCTGAATGCTGAAATATATTGGACAAGTAAAGGGGCTACAGAGAATGTTTGGTGAATAACAGATTCACTTAGTTGTTAATAGGCACAAACGTATTCCTTGTATCATGCAATGGTTGTTTGAAGTGTGAACAATTTTTACACACAATACAGAAGAATAGTATTATGCCATCTTCCTGCCTTTTTGGGCACAACTTTGGGTCCTGTTTTTGGAAAACAAAGTCATGTTGTGACTCCTGAAACCAAAAAACAAATGCATAATTTTTTAACTACGTATGTATATTACCATATAATTCTTTTAATAAACAAATTGAGTTATGTTTTATGGAGTTTTGAACCTTAGTATTATAATTATATTTTGTATTTTTGCAGTGTGCTGTAGCTGCATGTTACTGTTATTCTTATGAAATTGAAAATAAACCTGCTGACAATAACATTTTTTTTTTTTTTTTTGAATTTAAAAGAAAATTGTAAACGTTGAAGAGAAATAGTCATTTCTTGCAGTAAGTATACAGCTTTAATTCTAAGAGGTGATGAAAGTACCACGCAATAGGAGGGGGGATACTAATTGGTGGGTAAGAAGTAAGGGTTTAGGAGACAGAAGAATATGGATGGGCAAGTTTTAAAAGATGGGTTTTAAGAGTTCTTTTAAATGTGCAGAAATTAGGAGCAAGTCGAGCAGGATGAGTAAGAGAGTTCAAGAGAGTGGGAGCAGCCCTGGAACAGTCTTGGAGTTGTGCATCTAATGGGGTTAGGGGCTATTTTTCTACCAGATCAGAAAGGTAGGTAGAGGGATTTGAAGGCAAAGCACAGGAGCTTGAATTTTATTCTAAGGTGGAATGGAAGCCAATGAAGAGAACTACAGATAGTGGTGGAAAGGATGGATAAGTCTGGCTGCAGCATTCATAAAAGATTGCAAAGGACAGAGTCAGGTTAATGGAAGTAGTAGTCCAGACAAGAGAGGATAACCCATGTGTACATTGAGTTTGGTGG
The DNA here is from genome assembly GCF_032062135.1 of Pyxicephalus adspersus. NCBI lineage: Eukaryota > Metazoa > Chordata > Amphibia > Anura > Pyxicephalidae > Pyxicephalus > Pyxicephalus adspersus. Next base: position 102,977,860 of record NC_092858.1, read on the forward strand.
TCTCTGGGGACAGATAGGCTCAGGTTTTGAAGATGTTGCACAGGTGAAAGTGACAGGACCTCAAGATGTTCCAAATGTGGGGATGGAGGAGAAAGCAGAATCAAGGACAATGTGCCTGAGGGGAGGGCCGAATATCAGTATTATTAACAGCTAGAAATAGGTCAGGGGAAGATATGGAATGTGAGGGGTTCTATCCAATTTGACTTTCAGAAACCTGTCAGCTATCCATGATGAGCCTACAGACAGCATTATTTGTTATCCAAGTCTGAGAAAGACAAGTTAGGGTTGGACAGATAGATTTGTGTGTCATCAGCATACAGATTGTACTGTAAACCAATGGAGAAAACGAGACTACCGAGTGAGGAGGTGTACAGAGAAAAGAGAAACGGTCCAATGACTGACTATTGGGGAACACCAACAGGGAGGAGAGTGGAAAAGTTGAACAACTAGTTTTTTGTAGACATCTGGTGTGACTGTTGTGCCAGGTTTGGGGGTTGGCAGGACAGGGGTAATGATAGGTACCAAAACCAAAAATGAAGTGTTGTTTGAGTGGTAGGTTTATCAGAAGATGGTATTTTAGACAGAGTGGGGGTTAGGGACAAAAGGTAGTTCCAGAATAGGTTGTAGTTAGGGGAACAGATATCTCTCAGCTGAGAAAGATAGTTGGGGTCATCCAGTGTAGCATTAATGTCACAAAGGATGAGGGTGGGCAGGGCATAGGAAAGAATATGTGGAAGCCAAAAGGCAAAGTTGTCCAAAAATTGGGAAACTGGGCCAGGAAGGCCGTAGGCAACAGCTACAATGAGGGCTTGGGGGTGGAAAAGACAGACTGAATGGGCTTCAGGAGAGTGGGGTAAGAAGGACTCTGTATGTATACAGTTGGGGAAGCGAATGAGACCCACACCAACTACTCTTTTGCCAGGTCTGGGGGTATGTGTGAAGTGCAGGCCTCTATAGGAGAGAGCAGCAACAGAGGTAGAGTCTGTGGAGGAAAGCCAAGTGAGAGCCAGGAAGTTCAGATAGGAAAAGTTTGTGGATAGAGGTAAGTATATTGCAGACTGACACAAAAAAAATAATTGAGGAGAATGAGCTAAGATTTTCCCCACGATAACTAGAACTAAGTGCCAATAGAAGAGAGAAAAGCAGTCATGAAGCAGGTTTCGTGAAAGTTAGGTCAGAAACTAAGATCAACCTAAAAGACAGAAAAGTGACCTTTAAAAATGAATATAAGGTGAATCAGGAGTGAGGATTCCGAAGGGCAGTGAAGGTAGAATGAAAGAATGAAAACCCACTGAGGACTGATCTGTAGCCAAGAACAAGAAAGCTAACCAATTTACAAATAAGTGATACTTAACTTTCCAAAGTTTAACTCCTCATTCAGTGCTGGCCACATGACCAAGGTACATTTTCAACTGCACCCCAATGTGCTAATACAGTAGTGGGCAAGACACCTGCATTGAGGTGCACTATGCATGCCATGAGTTGCGGCAAGCTACATTAACGCAAAATTTTTAGACTGTTTTACATAACATGTGTGAGTTAATGTATTATAATATTCTGAAGGAATTTTTCCCTGACCAAGTTCCCGTCTTTTGGTTGGATAAATAGCACTGGAGCGAAATTGGAGCTATATGGTAGTTTAGGCTTTCTATACCTTTATTTATTCAAACAAAACCATTAAAATGGAGTCTAAATTATATAAATCCAGCACAATTGTAAGATGGCTCTATAATCATTATTTGGATATTTCTGTAAACTAAAATGTTATACATACTATAAAAACATTGTCTCATTTCTTTCAGCGGTTTCCTGGATTATGTTGACTACCTGCTTTTTACTTTCAATCAATACAGTTGGCTAAGTTAAACAAGTATACCCAGAGTCCTCTGGGATGTGCCAAAACAAAGTTTATCTGACACTATGGGTGAGAAAAAAAAAATTCAATGCAGGAATTCAAAAGGCACTATGTTAATTAGGATCTCACCTTTCATTATAAACATTTTGAAAACAAGATTTAAAAAAAAACGTTATATTGTAGAAAAGTCTGGGGCTTAGATCAAATTTCTTAGCTTATGTATTTAAATTGCCTTACTAATATCCACAAAACAGACCACGTTTGAGATCTAGACCAGTCAGTATGCACATAGTATCAAATATTAGGGTGTAATTCAGGACTAGCCAACTCTACTCCAGGGCCACAGAAAAAGGCCATGATTTTTGTAAACCACACAATGTAATTTTTTCAGTTTCTACAAAAAAAAATGGACATAACTGTTTCTGTATATATATATATATATATATATATATATATATATATATATATATGCACACCCAATACATATGCAAGCTAGGGATTCTCGTTTTGCAGGACTACCGAAGAGCTCTGCCTAACTACTCCTTTTTTACAATGCAAGTATATGGGGGGCATTCATCAAGCAAAACAAGAACACAAATAGCTGCAAACCAGACCTTTCATTGAGCAAAGCAAATGAGAGTTACCTCTATATTTGTGAACCGTAGAAGTCTTATTACCAACACAGGCACAGTTCACAAAGTATTAACACAATGTCTTTAAATCATATGACTAAATAATTTAACAAAAAAAAAAAAACTATACCCAGAACACTGGAAAAAGCGAGGGGCAACAAAAGGAGCCAACTGGCAACATTTGCAACACTATTTTTTTTTTTTTTTTTTTTAAATGCGTTTTAAAAAAAATGAATATTTTAGAGATGCTATTTTTGATCATTACATGGCTGACCAGCAACTAGATTTTATAGAACATAACCTCCAAAATGTTCTCAGTATTTTGGGAATATATGATTTTACAATAGACGTAAAACTGCATTCCAATGAATGCATTTTTCTGTCCATCCAGTCCTTGTGATTTTTATGTACTGTAATATGAAATGTAGTTCGGTCACCTCCCCGCCTCAAACTTTTAAGTGTAAAAAAAGAAGAGTAAAGAAGCAGCAGATTCATTATCTCCTCTTCCTAACTTTTCTTTTTTTTTCTCACATAATCTTTGACAGTGTATCTGTATACAAAAAATCTGTTTTGCCCCCAAGTGCTGGCCCTTTAAATTTTAATTTACATATATAGCAACAAGCAAGCACAGACTTAATGCAATCACACTAAATACTAGTCTGCAAGTTACAGTCGAATGGTATCAACTTACATTTAACAACCTCCATGTAGTGCGAAAGTTCAAAATAAAACATTCAGTTTATAGCCAACAAAGTGGGTCGTTGCATGGCATAAATGTTGGTAAATTTAAAGATTAAACAAGGCATTTTAGGTGTTTGTATTAGAAATCATCTGTAGTGTTGATAAGGTAACATTTATTTCTACTCAAGCGTTATCAGAATTCCTTATTCCCATACTAAACAGTTCAGCTAAAAGAAGTGGCATGAACATTTTTGGTCAAGCTGCCAGTATGTAACATAGTTAGGTTGAAAAAAAGACATCCAAAGTCCATGAAATTCAACCAGTAGGGAAATAATCATCACAAAAAAAACCTATGGATAGTTGATCCAGAGGAAAAAAAAAAAAAAAAAAACCTTTTAAAGCCTGGTTCAATTTTCTCCAACGGGAACAAGTATGTATTACCTGAAATAAAGCGGCTTGCTTTTGTAATCTGCAGTGCCTTTTTAACATTCAGTGACAAATATTTGTTCAGGACTGTCAATGTATTACATTTTTACATGAATGTTACTTCTTCAAATCATCCCTATAAAAATGTTTTCATACCAGCAATTTTGAATCACACAAATGGTAAATAAAAGGCTGGCTGGTTTTCTTTTGTTTGTATGCACACTTATCACACTAACCCTAAATAATCTATAGGTCATACACATGAACAACTTTTCTGTGCGTGTTTGGTGTAAATTACCCCTTGATGGCCAGGATTACACTTATTACTAAACTGCAAATCCAAAAGCTGCCTGAAAATACAACTTGGGATAGGAACGACTGTTTCCTGGGCTGCAAAACAGCCATGTATTGTTTAACCTATTTAGAAAATCTATTACAATTTTTAAATGGTTTGATTTAGTGTTTAAAGCCAAATTTCAGAGTATAAAAGAGAATATTTCAGAGAATAAAATATAAAAAATTTCAGAGAATAAAATATAAAAAAAAAAACAAACAAACAAAAAAAACTCGATGTAATTACTATAGGTCAGCATGATACCTTTGCTGATAGGTGTTTAAACAAAACACTTCTTCCCAAATCTTTTTGCAGCAAAACAGTATGTGGGCAGGCCTCTCATAGTGGTTTAGGCAGAATGTCCCTGTCAATGCCAATGCTTAAGGTTTTTTTTTTCTAGTGAGGGCACATCAAAGATGGCAACTCCCATAGTAGACAGCACTGATGTAATGACAGCAGCACAGTCTGGAAACAAAGGACTGGTTTCTGGATACAAGCAGATTAAAAAACCCTCTTGTAATCTGGCCGTTCCCAAGTATAAAATAATCTTGATTGCTCAAATTAAACTAAAATATATTGTTTACCTTTCCTATAAAACACAGCCAGCCAAGATCATGGTATATGTGGCCTCCCAACATGTCCAGGAATGCAAATACATTATTGTATGAACACACTGTAGGCATGCTTCTGAATATGAAAAGACTTTCACCGATTATGACCTAGTGGTGGGGACTATTATCTATCTATTTAAATACTTCAAAGCCTTCTAGGTGATAGGAACATCAAGTTTTGTGCCCTGCGTGAAAACAGACCACTTGCAGATTCCAGTAGGTTGTCCGTTACGGTATGCAGACATTGCCTTCTGACAATTAAAACAAAACCAATTCTGCAGCAATTTTAATTTTTCAGTGCTTAGTCAATGCAGAGTTGATACAATGTGTATCAAATGGATGAGCTTAATGGACCTCATGTACAGAAATAGTTTATCCCAAATATACAGATACATAGGATGTGTGTAGAGTCCTATTCGCCAACAGTTTTTTTTAATGATCTCCTACACCAGGCCATTCCTGTTAAGAAAGCATGAATAAAGTTTACCTGAACATTCATGATTGCAAGATCTAAGCTACATGGGCAAATTCTATAGTTCAACGGCAAAAGCAAGTGGTTAATGCTATTCTTTATCATCATTAGGAGTAGTAACCGATTGTTAAACAAAGAGAAAAAATAACTTTTTACAGTGTACATTACACAAGCAGCATGTAATAGCAATTAAATGTATACTGCACCAATTCATTGTATACTACACCAAGTGTCTCACAGTGACTACTATATGCTACTTGTGTAGGTTAAACCATTTGACATAGTGCCATTTCTGCATTTTGAGCAATTGTTGCTCCTAGCTATCCATTGTTAGAGACTGTAATTGAACATTTGACTCACTAAGATTGCCTGTGTAGTAAAGCTTGTAGTGGAAAACAAAAAAACAAAACAAAAAATAAATACATATTTTGCGCAGTTTGTACATGGTAACATGGTCCTAAGGTACATCTTTGTATTCTGAAATACAGAAATTGCAAGTCAACTCTTGCCAAGCATATTAATAAATATTCTTTATTTTCAATTCTGCACATTGCGCTTTTACATTATCACATCCAAAACATTTAGCAAGTGGATGTCTAAATTTTGTTAAATCCTATATTTGGTTTGTTACCATTTTGTACAAAATTATAATTACAACATTTGACGCTAAAGGTTGTGTGCACATGTGTAACGTTGACACAGAAAAAGGGAAAAAGGTGCAGGGTGTTACTCTCATCAAAGAAATTATAACCCAGAAATCAACAAAATGTGCTTTAAACCTCTTCCCTTAAGAAAATAAAAATTAAAAAGGAAAAGAAAATCTGGTAAAAATTCAAGAGACCAAATCAGAAAATTTCATAAGACAGAAAACAGTGCTGTAATCATTCTGATTATTTCAATGAAAGTCAGAACTTGTTTATTGTATTTAATTTGCTCCAGCTGTTGCCAACCAACTACTACAAACAGGGTTCCGATGATCATGTAGGAGACAGTACTTGTTGAACTTTTCCTTTAAATACTGTCTAAATTGCTGCCGGTTGCTGTAAAATGACTGGTTGTTTGCCATAAAGGCCTGGATTTCGTCTTGGGATAGACCATCTTCCTCTTCTGAAGTGCATTCTGATTCATCCTGAAAAAAAAATGAAGGATTTGGTTGAAACCATTTCAGAGATATTATACCACATATTTACAGTCTACAGATATGAACCACAAAATAATGGTACACATGGCAGCTATTTGTGTTATGCCAGGCTGCTGCTAGGAATCATGTCACATGCCACGTATCTTGAAATTGCAAAAAACAAAAATGTTCCATGCTGCCATCCCAACACTAAATATACAACGGGAAAAAAAAAAAAAAAAAAAAAAAAAAAAACAAAAAACACTACTAACCAGAAGTTCTTTCAAAGTTTTTGTTTCTCTTCCTCCTTCCAAATTCTGTAATGGCTGTCCTAACCCTGTGCATTTTAATAATTCATTCCGGTGATCTATATATGACTGTCCATTACTTTTTGTGGAAGAACAGCAGCTGTCAGCTTTCCCATCCTTGGATTGATCATTGTGTATGTTGCCTGGAGTTTCTGGTGCACAAGGCGTCTGCTTTAAGGAAAACAAAGATAGTTTTACACTTTACTTCCTTGATTATCATACGTGACATTTTGAAGACAGACAAAAAATAGAATAGTGCACTCTCTTCCAGAAGTAAAAGAAATATACCTAAGTTTTGCCAAAAATCTACCTCAAACAGATTACCAAATACGCTTACACTGCTTAAGGAGCACTAACCTTCAGATAATTTTAGATACATACAGTACACTGGCATGAAAAGGGCTTTTCTATTTACACTAATTTTACAAGAAAATAAACAGCTACTATTTAGCCAATTTAAACTGAAAGTTCACTTATATTTTAAACTTTTAGTGGCCAAGTTGTCAGAACAGATTTAAAGACTGGTGGCTTTAAGGAAATAGTGACAGTTCCTAAATTTTTTAAACAGGGCCTCGTGTATCTCTATTACTACTACGATACAACATGTGGTCAATAGTGATTAAGAGTTTAAACTAAACTGGTCAGAAATCTGGCTAACCAACAAAAGGGGGGGGCAGTCACAAACATTTAGAGGAAAAGTTGAGACCTGCATAGAAATTCAGCTGCTCTAATTGAGAAGTGGAGTCAAGATTACAGCTGACAAGTTTTCCTCCTAGGTATAGGAGGCATATTTTAAGTAATGTAAAATAACATGCAAAATACACACAAAAAAAGGAACGTACATTCTCTTTTTCACATTTATACGGTTTGCATTTCTTCTTCTTTTTATTTTTTCCCTTCAAACTATCTTCTGCTGAATTGGCCCAGCATTCCACACAGCTATCACCATCTTCTTCTTCTTTGTCACAATTGACACATGAATCGTCAACTGCAAATTAGAAAGGTGTCACAGAAATGAACATGCAAAAATTAGACTCATCATATATTAAGTGATTTACACAATGAAGGAATTATATTTACATTATTTCTTAAGCAACATTTTAACAATGGAAGCAAATTTATCTGCGCAGGGAGTCAAATCTTATTAAACTGCCAACTGCCACTGCATTTCCAAAAGGACGCAGGAACTTTGACAGCCTGTGCCCCCAGGATGCGAGCTAGAAGATGCTACCATCATTCCATCTGGACAGGAGCAGAGCTAATGTTATGGCAGGTCTGTGAAGGAAACAGAAATATTAAATGACAAATGTCTTTTCCTGTTTTTTTTTTT
>NC_092858.1:102986492-103014056 GCF_032062135.1 Pyxicephalus adspersus
TATTTAAAACAAATCACACATTGTTTGTAACATCTGGAATTATCAGATTTTTTAAACAGTACGGGTTCTTTCAATTCTGTATAATAAATACCTGCTTCATCATGGTTGCAAATTCCTTCAGTGCAAGCCACATCTGATCCTTCCCGAGATCCTGGTTCACTACCTTCCATGCTTGATGAATAACCACAATCACTGCCATTGGAGCGTGGTGATAAGCCTGTTGTAACAAATATATTAAACAATATTAGCCATACCCTTTTCAAGCAAGGACTGTATGCTGCAAACTAAAAATATGATTATCAATCTATAAAAATATTTGCTCAGCAGCAATGAATTAAATGTAATTAAAGAATCTCTAATAACACTGCCAGTAAAAAAAACAAGGTATTGATTTATCCTAGTCAATTATATAATGAGCCAATTAACAGCTGAGGGAGAAAAAAAAAAAAAAAAACACACCTATATACATACCCTTTTTTGTTTTGGAAGATGCCAGCAAATCCCCATTGTTTGGACAAGTGCATGAAGAATTTTCATGCGTTATTACAACTTCTACACAATTGTCTTCAATGCCATTGCAAGACTTGCAGCCTATATCTGCAAAGCCTGTTGTCTCCTGAAATGTAAACAAGACAAAGATTTTAAAACAAGTAAAACAGTAAAGTTCATAGCATAATAAATATTTACCAGGTTTTCACTTTTCTTCTGGTAAAATCATGTTTCACAAATATAAAATATTCAATGGCATATTAAAAAGTGGCAGTCTATAGAAAACTAGGAAAACCAGAAGTGGATATTCCCAGCTTAGCAAGTAGAAGTATGGCACAGCAAGTACATGCTGTATACTGAGAGGTAGCTGAAGTCTTGTACACCCTCTGCTTAGTTGTTTGAGCCTCAGGGAAGAAAAGATATATACCCAAAGCTTCTGGGTGCATGAATTTCCATTTTGTGAGGGCATGTACAGACCTGGTTATGAAAAACGTGACTGTTAAATGCCCTTGGAAACATACTTATACATTCCAGGAATGAATCAAGAAAAACAATATTTCCTAATTCTATACCCGTTCTTACATTTTCATTTTACTTCAATTTCTCTAGAAAACCATTTAGTCGGTTGAAAAATATCAACCATTTCCTAGGAGAAATGCAGACATTCCTAAGTTCCCATTGTACTGTAACACTGACCAAGAACAAATATGCAGGTAATGACTTCAGCTTTATACTAACTTTCCTTATACTCATTTTGAACAAATGACTTTGTAATGAAGCTTGTATATCAGCAAAACAGCCATAAACTATTATTTCCAAGAGATTATTATTGGCCTAGATATTTCTCTTGGGAAAGGTTTTTTAATCATCCCATTTCATATTTTACCCATCATGGCTTCAGCAAGCTAAAGAGAGAACCCAAAAGACATTAAAGTAAATACACCCTGCATTTATAATGCATTTACAGTCATTACCTTTTCCTGACTTGTTGTGATTGTCTCCATACTTTCTGGTGATGATGGCAAATCACATGCACATTTGTTTTTTCTCCGGTTTTTCTTTTTCTGACGCTTTCTTTCTTGCTTGAGCTCCTGAACTCTCTCTTCTTCCAAAAACTCTTCACACAGCTGCTCAAGGCGGCTAATTCCTTGAACTTTTTCAACGGTCATCTATAAAACATATGTTGGTCAAAAATGTAAATTTTAAGGGATCCATTTAAAAAAAAAGTGTTGCTTAGAACACTTATTTTGCCTGTTTGAAATCCCAATTACCACTTAAGGATCCCCAGGTTTTGTTTCAAGGTGATCAGAATATTAAAACTTAAAAAGACTAAAAGAGTTAAATAGTCAGTGGTTGGCCAAAGGCTGAGGAAGATGCCTGAGAATCTGGAAGTAATGGAGGCACAGAATTTGGCATAAGTGACCATGGCCTACATCAAACAGTACTTGAAAAAAATATAAAAAAGTGCAATATTGGGCTAAATGTATTGTAATGTGCAAGAATGTATTCCATATATCTTTGTAAGATATACAATATGCATTGGATGTTTAATAGATGTGCAATAGCAAAAAGAGGTCTCAATTACTCAAAGATGGACCCTTCTCTAACTTCAAACCTTTATTTGAATCCAGTAATATTCAACACTTCTAGCATGTCACAGTGCATTGGAAATCAATGTTTGTCTCTTTCTCTGGGGATGGAGAAGACATGCATGTGCCATCTACCGGCAACATAATACAAAAGCTACGTGTGCTGCAGTTACTGCCCAAAATGTAATTTGAGACAAAACTTTTATGAACAGTTGTTAAAAATAAAATGCTTTACTTATCAAAAATTCTCAAAGTTTACCTCAAAACTCTTGCGTAGAGCATCAACACCAAGATAGAACAACATTTGCCAGGTCTGCTCCTCAGCGCGTAATTTTTGCCAGATGCGGTGCAGACGCTCATAGAGATGAATTCCCAGACATGTCAACACTTCTTCTTGGGCAATATCTATTGTTTTAGCATGCCTTTCCCTTCGCCTTAACATAAGAAATAAAAGAGGGGGAACATATGAAACCAGTGCACGCTTTACTTTTAAAAATCAGTACATAATCTAAAAAAAACAAAGATCTATTACAAGCCAACACATGCACAGCAGCGTGCCAAAATTTTAAACTTAAAGTGTTTTTTTTTTTTTTTTTTTGTGCAGAGTTAATGTAAATGTAGGCAAACTGGTATAGTTGAAAAGCCATATATGTATAAACTGTTTTTCCCTGCCAAAGGCGGCTTAATTCTTAGTCATAGTAATAAAACTTGGTCAGGGCACTACAGGACAGCAAACACATCAGTGAAATATAGTACCTGCCAACTAACTTGCAGTGCAGGAATTTACAGGAGGCTCATTCAAGGGCAAAAGTATTTTTTACACCACACAAATTTTCTACTGAATACAAAATTGGACTTTATATCTGCCCACACTTACACTTTAAGAATAAAAATTAGCAAATACAAACAAATAGAAGAGTAAATAAAGCGCTAGGGAGCCCACTCCAGCAGGTTACATACTCATACCCTCCCGCAAACTCCGGCTCTGCTCTACCCAGGAGATGAGCAATGAAGTCTGTCTCGCAGCAGACATGAATGTGTCGTTCATGTGGGCAACACCGAAGACCTTCATACAGTGCAGCGCAATAGCCCTTTTCTTTACTACAGTCCAGTTCCCCAATTAATATGTTGTACGCTCTGAGGACTTTATTCTTGCAATCTGTGCAAAACCTGCCAAGAAAAAAAAAAATTGTTATGTTTAGAACAACCATGTATGCAGTTTTTGAAGGTGACAATATAGACAAATACACAAAATTAGAGCGGGTTTCTAGATTATATGTGTAAACATTTAACAGTGCCTTCTGTCATTTAGAATTATAAACTTTTGGAGTGCAGAGTTGTATCGGCAACTTTGAACAATTACCTTTTTGTAATCTAAGCCAGTTACACATATAGAACATTGGAGTCATCGCTGATATTCACCTACATTCACCACCTTCCACTGGGTACATGGACAAGGCCATAAGTCTAGATCAGGGGTGTCCAAAACATTGAACTCAAAGGCACCTTGAGACGATCGCCGAGCACTGCCTTTCCCCTCCCTGCTGTTTACTAGCAGCACGTCTGTAGGGATGCCTTTCTATGTGAGGAGGCAGGGATGTGGGGAGGGAGGGCAGTCTGAGATGAGCAGTTTCATGAGTTATTAAGAAAACAAAAATAAAAGTAAAGATATCACAGAGAGTCTTGGGACCAATTTTCTCTACCATAGTCTTGTAATCCCCTTATAATTCCTAAAGAAAATGGCATCCTGCACAAAACTACAATGCCTATTTAAATTCATATGTAGTGTCTGTATGTTAAAGCTAGTAATGCTTCGTAAGCAATAACTGTAGCATAACTAGCATCCTGTCTTTATCTGCCATTTTCATTGTCAAATCTATTTCATCCAGAAGGGGTGTCTCTTGCTTTTTTTATATACACAAATTTGATTTAGATTAATTCGCTAATGCCACTAGATCCCGCGTTACCAATATTTGAAATCTGTCCAGAGTTTGGTCACCCCCCATAAACAGGATAAAAATCAGATTTTTGTCTTTAGGAATGTTGAATCTGACCAATCCAGTATGACTAGATGCACACAGATTATAAAAATTACCCACATGTATAATGTACATACAATTAAATATATTCTGGTTGCCCAAAGAGCAGTTAATACCAAATCGAGGGAAAGTTACCTGTGCTTTCGTAAGTAATTTTCCAGGGTTTCCAAAAGACAGCTTGAATCAATTAAAACAACTTCGTCACGGCATTCCTGGGACATAACTTCCCATATATCCATCCAATTCCCCCTGTAAAGAAAAGGAGTAAATTTCACTACACAGCCTTTGGCTGATGATCGTTACGGTTTGCACACTTTTGCAATCTCAGTACATAAAAGGTTCACACAATATAATTCTAAAACAATATTTTCAGTAATATTCTATGTAAAATTATTTGCATGCCAATCAGCTAAAAGTTTCTAATCAACTGACTGTGTCCCTACAAAAATAAAATACATTTAAAATTATGTCCTACTGTAGAATTTACTTGCATTTTGGACACAAACAGGTAGGCAGAGGGCAAATGACTAGATACCAGTAGTAGCTGTGGTCTTTCTGCGACTTAGGTTTCCCTATTACCATCTTATCCTTCATCTGTATGTGTAGGAAGCCATCTTGGTAGAAGCAAGGTTTTTGCTTTCACATGTCAGAGCCTTCAGAAAGACCAATGATGCACAGAACAGTAGAGACATCTTACTTTAGGTCTTTGGAGGTGGATAATTAGAGGCAGCAGTGCCCTAGATCTCCAAATACAGATTTATAAACTATGAGGCTTTAGAGAAGCTCCTAGGCATAACTATCAGACCAGTAAGTGAATAATTTTTCAGTTGCAATTCCTGATAAAAATTATCATTTTCAGGTAGTGCTAAGGCATTAATTCTTATAGAAGTTTCCCATAACATAGCAAACCGTTATGTTTAGTTAGGATGACTTTAAAATATCACAATTTAATTACTAACAGTTAACATTAACCAATATTTTGCTGGCACATAACAAATTTTAGTTTACTAAAACTTACCCTAAAGGCTTTGGCTTGTGTGTATCTAATGAATGTAGCTGGCATCTTTTATTCTTCTTGCTTTTTGGAATCGCTTCAATCATATTGCTGAGTTTAGTGCTGAAAACAAGGCAATAGTAAAAAATAGGTTAATGTATTTATTTGAAAGGGCTGCTAGTCATACTATTTGGTTACATTAATACCGTTAGAGCAACAGCATGAAACAAATGTTAATCCAGACAAAAGGCCTGTTGCAAAGCCATTACTTTAATAGATAAAAGATAACAAAACATAGATAATAATTTAAAAGATAACAAAACATTGGAATTCTTGTTTGTGTGACACATTAGTGGTCTATGCCAAACATAAGGGTCAGCAAATTCTGTTTAGTAAAAGTACTGGGCTTCTAGATAAACTGCTGTTATTGGATTCAGGAACATACATTTCCACATCCAAGGTATTCCAGCTTTATGGGGAGTTGATAGCCCATGGCACATTGGCAATCCTGTGACTAATCTCCGGCAACAGGATCACAATGCAGAGCAATTAATGACCTATTTTCATATGTTGCTCCCTAGCTGGATTAGTAAAGTGCAGACCCTGATCCTTTTTTTTTTTTTTTTTTTTTTTACAATGTTTGGGCTACAGTATTACAGGATAAACATCAAGCCTCTGAAGTAACAAATTACAATAAATTGTCTTGTTTTTTTTTTTTTTTTTTTTTATCCGTCATTGCTCACTCACACATCTGGTCAGCAAGGTAGTTACCCAAAGAAGTGTTTATTTTTTTCCATTTTCTATAGCAATCCTGTTGCTGGTGACAACATGCTTAGAGTGCGATGGTTTCATAAAAGCCCTGCTTTGACTTTAATTTAACAAAATTAATTTAACAAAATATAGTGGAAAGTAGATACATATACTGCACCTCAGCTAAACAAGCAATTATCTTACAGATATGATCAGGGTTCCTGAATCTACTACACAGTTTTTAAACAGTTAATTTTCAAAATTTTCTTTGTTTTTATCTGTAAGAACAAAGTGTGGAATGTAAAGCTTGCGTTAAATCTGCTCACATTTAGTCTAACTTTGTTCAACCCTCATGGACCCAATTAAATTTTCACTAGGTCTTTGTGATTCTCTGTGCAATTCAGCCACATTAAGTCTAGTGTAATGAGCACAGCACACAAGATTCCTAAAATCATCACAGTGCCATATCCCAATATTACTCGGTTCCGATTCAAGAAGTGGACTGGTACTTAGGAGGTCACAGCCAAAGCCTCATTCTTTACTTTGTAGAGTGGCAGAGATACCAAGTTTATAATACAATTGTAGTACCCCTGAGAAGGGATTTCACGGTCAGTTTCACGACGTCCCTTTTCTCAGACACAGAAAGTAAACACAAAACATGTAGTTTTGGGTAATTATTGCTAGTATAAAACATTTTTACATCACTAAAAAAACTTTTTAAAAACAACTACTGTAAATTTCTACAGCCCTAAAAGTCCAGAAAAAAAAAATTCTACTTACCCCCGTACATAAAACAATGTGTACAACTTTGTGGCATCAGTCATACAACTGTGTGAAAGAGTGAGAACTCCCTTAGCACCCACTGAAAGAGGGTCCAGAGCAGGGTTTCCAGACTCCACAAGCTGAGTGAAAAGACGTTCCACGCTCCTCCGACAACCAACACATGGGACCAACTGGGAAAGTGCATTGAAAACTTCTCGTGACGTCACCATCATGGCAATACTCAGTTCTTGCTCGCTCAGCATACTGTGGCGCTGTAAAAGGTTGAGGAGAGAGAGAAAAAAAAAAATGTTTTTTTTTTTTTACTGCCAATATAAATGTAAGAGCTATAAACAGTTAGCCACAGAATGTTTTGAACTATACACTCAATGCTTTGGGATCTATTTATAGAACAGGGAATCAAACATTCGCCCATGGGAATTTTCCAGGTGCATGTATTTTAAATGGCAGTAGTTGATTCCCATCACAGAATGATAGAATGTCTTTTTTTTGTCAGAATTTCTTGTTTATGGTTTAAGATATTTTTTATTAAAAAAGTATATCAAGATTCACAATAGAAATGATACAAACATGGCATGAAAAACAACGATAAGTTTACAAACTTCTGAGTTAAGATTGACATCACATTTATTGGTGGATCAGAGAAACAAGAACAAAACCTTACAGTAAAAACAGGTAAAAGTAAGTAAACTGGGGATAGAGTGAAAGGAGAGTGGGATGGCGGACACCTTATGATATATAACTAAAATAAATAAATAAAAAAAGAAGATGACTGTACCCTAGAAAACATTTAGGCAATTTAAGGTCAATTTAGGGTCCCATGCCTAGGATTGATTTTTACTAAATATATGTACAAAGTAAACTCTATGCACATATCCTTTAATTGCTGAAGCTCTCCAAATATGATTTATAGCAGGCCATCTACTAGGCTGGACTAGGATTTCTTTTATATCAGTAAGTTAGCACCACGCTTAGTATTAGAAGAAACTAAACAAAAACCTCCTGAACATTTAAATAACGGCCCCATGGTCATCAAATGCATCATGTTAAGCAAAACACTTGCCTCAGAAGTCTACAATAGAAGCTCTACCCATTGCCTCTTGGCTTTAAACTACCTATGGGGTAGTGATGCTAGCCAAGTTTAGCATCAATGAAAGTAGTGCTACAATCTCACAAACATTGTGAAACCTGAAGGTCAGAAAAGAGCAATTTCTGTTAGAAGTCTATAAAATAAGTTCACCTTTAGGACAGATTTACCTAATTTTAATAAAGGCTTCCATCCAGCTACAAAGTGAAATATGCCAGGGCCTACAGGACAAAGAAAATCTGCTCCTAAATTATAGGTCAAGACAGTTTCAGTACCTGGATAAATTGCTTAAGTTGCAAGGTGTCTATCTGCTGTTTTTCAAGGGGCAACATGTTGTCTGAGAATTCCATCACCATCTGAAAGAAGAAAATAAAAAAACACATTATTAATCTCTTGGGAAAAACATGCTAAGTTGTAAAGCAGAGCTCCAAATGAAATTGGTAAATAAAGGTCCTTACAGAATAATATACAATAATGAAACTACCAGCACAGTTCTCCAACTAATAGAGCTACATGCATAATTACTTCAGTTATCCAATCATGAGAAGCAAATACTAGTTTACTTATTTTAATTCCGTTATTGAATAATTGAAGTAAATATTCACACAACTTTTTGTATGAGTTCCAAAAACGTTTTTAGTAAATCAGCCCAAATGCATCCAAAACAAACACATGTGTCCGAGTTACACCTTATAGTCCACCAACTTGATAGTTAGTAGATAAGAAGAAAAAAAAACAAACAAAATCTAAACAAAGTAACAGAGCAGTTGTGTAAAAATTAGGATAGCCAGGTAAGCAAACACACACAATAACACATGCTATGCAGAGACAAGATGGCAGCCAAACATGAAGACACCATACATCCTCCAAAGCAATCCACTAATCAGGCCTTGAAGAAAATATGTGAAAGAAACTTTTCACCGGCCTGCAATGCTGGCTCTCTAGTTTTAAAGCGTACCTAAACTGAACATTTTCACTTTACATAAAAGGGTAGACAATCCTTATATGAAATTGGAAAATGTTAGAAAAAAAAAAAAAAATTAAGTGCAACACCTATTTTATAAAAAAAAATAAAAAATAAAGGGTGCAGCACTGCCTTTTTCTTACCTTGCTCCGTTGTTGTCCCCCGTCGTCCTGCTGGTCCCCGCAGGTCCTGGGGACACATCCTTCCTCCTCGATCTCCAGCCGGCGAATGCGGGGACAATCTCCGGGATTTCCAGGCGAGGTTGGTGCATGTGCCGGATTGGCACGAAATTCAAATAATTTTGTATTGGATTCCAATACAAAGAAATTATATATATATATATATATATATATATATATATATATATATATATATATATATACACACACATGCGCTAATGTACACTTACATTAGGTTTATTTTTTTTAACAGATTTTTGTGTTTTGGTATTTAAAGTTTATTATTAAATGTATTAACTTTATTAAATATTGTTGAGTTTTGCCTAAGAATTACAGCCTACAATGAAAAATACATTTCCATGCAAACAATTGTACTGCTTTTTGCATGGAATTAGACCCACTAGGGAGGTCATTGAATGGAACACCTAACCTGAAACACAAAAAGACAAAAACACACTAAGGTAGAGGAAACCATCTTCTAAAAAATGGTACACATTATAGGACTATTATAAAACCCACACACATAGTCCTGATCAGTTTACATGAAATTGATCGGCAATTGCAAAAAGAATCTGACCATACCCACTCTTCATTGGAAATGTATAATGAAACAACCTTCACTTCCTGGTATGCTGGTCATGTTATCAGCTGAACTCCAAGCCTGGGAAGCTCACAGATCTGCAAATCTGGAGGTGTCCAAGACTTTAGATGCACATAGTCCATCATAAAACAAGAAATAAGCTCAGTATGCAGTCTGAATGAAACGATGGCGTCGCCCAGAGCGCCGGCTCCAGGACAGATGCCGGGATGACGCAGGAGCAGATGCCGGACACCCCCAGAGGGATTTGAAAGTAATTTTGAAGGCAATTTTTTTTTGGCAGTTTTTAGTTTAGTTCATCTTTAACGGTGTATTTTTTACCGTAAGTGTAATGATTCAACCAAAGAACCAAATAAAAAAAAAACCTACACTGTAGTCTATGGTTGACCATCAAGACATTCCAGTGAGTGTGCCAAAACCTTTTAAAATTCAAGCAGAAGGTTCTATCTTTGCTAGAATCAAATGATGAATCCCAATAGTGTAACAAGAAAAACTGCAACCTCAGCATTCCTTTAAACCACAACTAAACCTACAATGAAACTTATGGTGCATTAAACTAAAAGGACATACTCAACGAGGTCACTTCCCATGCAACACCCTAATGATAAAAGGTAGACTGAAGTCCTGCTGCAGGAAGTAACATTGTTACTTTGTGTACAGAAAGTCTGAGTTCCTTAGTTTTACCTCCATGCTTCTATCACAAAATACAAGCAACTAAAAATAGTTGTCAATAATCCCCATCTTGTTGGTTCTGGACAAATTATACGTACAAAAGCTTTTTTAATGTTGATCACTTTCACAAAAAAAAACAAGTAAAAATAAAAAATGATTTTTACCAAACTTGAATTTAGATTGCAAGTACAATTCTGTCTTTTAAACCATTTTATTCAGCAAAGTTAGAAGTTATTTTTATAAAACAATTTAAATAAAGCACAATGCTGCCTTTGAACAACCATGTAATCTTGTCCTGAAGAATGAACTCACAACCAATATTTTACAACATGCCAGTGTGGCAGCAAATCTGTGCCAACTCTGGAGTCCTGGCAAATACACCAATGTAGGCCTCAAACACAGGCAGTGTTCTCCTCAGACCCTTTTAGCTGGGCACACCACACAGGTGTTTTTGGGTGGTTACTGATGAGTTGGGTCACAATACAGGGTCCACCAAACACCTACAACAGCCGGGTGGACAGGGTCTGAACTGTGCAAAGCGGTGAAACAATGGCAATTGTTTTATTGGAGAATTGTAAACTTGGTAATAGGAGGGTGGACTTCGAAAAAACTCAGTATGAATATCGGCAATGTGGTCTGTGAACAAACACTTTTAAAAGGTGCAGAGTTACGTTGGGTAGCCCCATCACTTGCCTTGTAGCGTCATATGTCATCAATGCACATCCAGGCTGCAGTCAGCATACACCGCTGATTTAGGAATCTTACAAAAAAGTAAAAAAAAAAAAAAATCCGTCCTGCTGATCTCCTTCAGTTTTCTGTCTCCATGCTCCAGCGTTGGCGGCACATCGGAACGTCCCGGACTGTGACAACGGAGAGCCGTGTCTATGCAATGTCCATACAAGCACCCCGAGTCTTCCCCAGGGGGGTATTTCACAGGCAGACAACACTGGGGTACAAGTTGTCACCCCTAAAAGGAAGAAGCCCCTATAAGGACCTACATATTGCAGGATCACTGGATATGATGCATATAAAATCTAGGCATTCAAGAAAGACTTCAATATAAATGTATGAAGGATTTCAGGGTATAGTTGTAGCAGGATAAGCAGGGAGAAATTAAACATAATAAAATCGCAGAAAAAACAGGAATAAATTCAAGTCACAGATAAAAATAAAAGTCCCCCTCCCCCCGGGTGAGTGGCTGGGAATGGAGCAGACAATACATTTCTCTGTTTCGGGTAAAGTTGACGAGAGGCCTGCTCATGGTACTGCAAGCAGCCGGCCACACTCAGCACAGAGCCCGCCTTGCCCTCACACGAGTACAGGCCGCCTGAGGCGAGGAGGAGGCCGTGGTTGCCGCTGGCCAGTGCTAGGCCTCGGCTTCCCGGGTGACGACCTGTCCTCTGCTCGGGTAGCCCTGGCTTGTGTGGCCTCCCCTCCTCCGGCTCATGTGTGCAGACATAACCGCACAGAACGGACTTACCGTCAACGTGTCGTCAATATACAAGGGAATCTGCCTCGTTTCGAAGGGGAATTCCTCCTCTCCGTCCCTGCAAACTGCGACCAGCCTCGCCATTTCAGCCACTTCTCGCAGAACCTGCCTGAACCACAGCAGATTACAGTGTCGTAAACAGCGAGCGGACACCCCGCCCTCAAACCCCTCCCTAGCCTGCTTTTCCGGGTCAGCGAATTCGTTACGCCAACAACACTTCCGCATTCAAACCCGAGAAAGCCAAGCTGAAAGCGGGAGTTCACCTCGTGTCAATTACTGGGTGAATTTTTAAATATTCACCTAGTAGCCCAATATATGAAAGCATCTAGGTGTATGGGGGAAATAGAACGAATTTACTGCGTAGCGAATCTGCGACTCCTCTACACGTCATTGTTTGAATTTACAAACTTTATTTAAACGTGTTCTGGGTAAAATGAACAGAAAGTTCCAGTATTTAGATGTTGGAGGTAGAGCTGTTGTGTGGTTACTAGTTGTATAATAAGCTGTTGCAGGATTTTACATTTTTTGGGACTGCTCTCTTTTTACTCAGATGACACGTGGTGTGTTATATACAGAGTATTTATGATATCCTAAAGATGAATTGTCATTTTATTGGCATGTGAATTTAGTTTTTTTTTGTATATTTATCCTCTGGTATCTATGCAGCCTGCAATGCACAGAAGAAAAATTGTCCCCAGAAACTATCAATTTATATCATAAATCTGCAGCCAACATGCAAATGAACTACATTATTGTGCTCTGTTTAAAGCCTATTCGAAGATATGCACATCGGGGTTGTGTTGTGTTAGGAAGCCCATTTACCTGAATTGGTTGCCTCTGCACCAAAATGCACAAATAAACTTATCAACCATTTATTGCAGAACAACACACTGCACAAAATCAAAAGTCTAGCATATGTTCATCAGTAATTCATCAGTCCGTCCACTAATTAGCCAAAGTTCTGTTTCCCCTAACTCATGTATACTAGGCTCCATCACCATTTTAAAAGCAGTGCTGGGCTCATCTAGTTTCATGGTTTGTACTTGTTATGTAAGCATACTTACTTGTCATCCGCACCCTCTAATTATTGCACAGCACTGCGTAAAAGGTTAGGAGTTCATAAATATAAAGATATTAATGATAAAGTTAATAATTGGTATGCTTGATGCTTTTTGCACCAACAAATTGGGTAAAAATGAGAGGAGATTTGGTGTCCTCTAAATTCACAAACACCTCCACCACAATTCCCCTGACATGCACAATTTGGTCATGAAGAGCATGCATAGGAGATGCCGGATGATTTATTTGACCTGACATGTAGGAACCTCAAATGTGTGATTTTTTTTTTTTTTTTTTGCAGCTTTCCTTCAAAACACTGCAGGAGATTTAGCCATAAGTTTCAGAAATAGTTATAGGCACAGCAATCACAACTAACAAAGTTTATTACCCTTTATCCATCTGCTTCTAGTATTGTATGTCATTTATTTATAGGACATTTTGGTAACAGTACACTGCGTTGTGAAAACAGAGGGAGGGCAAGCTTACCCAGGAAAGCAGGGAGCATTAATAACAGGCTTCTTCTAGTACCAGCTGTCTAGTTTTATTACTTTACATATCTAGTGGTCCTCATAAGTTTACTTTACAGCAAAGCTACATTTAAAAAAAATCTGTAAAACAAGAAAATATATTAAAGGTAAATATTTTATGGTTTTTGTTAAATAAATATTTATTAAGGCCTTGCCAGTGCAATTTCTGAAGTCACTGATAAGTGAAATGATCAGCAAATACAAGAAGGTAGGCCATGGTCACAATGTGGCTTCACTACTCTATTGGTGCCCTTTCCAATATATTTATATGATTTTTGCAAATTTAATGCTTCTGACCCCTTTTAGCTTTAGGTCTACTATCTTGTTACAGATGTTGTGCAAGATTTCTAAATATAACTGTGCATGCTATTAGGCACCCAATTTAGATCTTGTGCTCCCATTATTCAGCAATCTGTAAAAGAATTGGTCAGTCTGTCAGATACATCTACAGTACTACAAATTTTAAGCCTCATAATATTGACTTAAGGGTGAAAACAAGTTGGGGTCTGTTTATCTGAATTGTGAAATGGAAACTGTCTGTAAACCAACACCAAAAATGGCCACTTGAGAATATATGCTTGATTTTCTCCAAATGTGACCTTGTGAGCATAAAACAAAGAATCTGTCCTATTCTTAAAACCTTTAAATTATACGTTTTCAAATCTGACAACAAAAATCCAACAGAAATAGAAAGAATTGGCAACTTCCAACAAAATACATCCACCTCAAAAAGGGGAACTATTCCTACACCTATTTGTAAATGTTTTTTTGTTTTTGCGTAAAGTGAAATGTAAACAAAATCTTATATTTAATAAATATAAAATTTGAAGAGGTTTTAGATTTGTTTTCTGGCAACCCCAATTACAAATAAAAGGGTGCATAGATAGTTCCCTCTTTTGAGATGGATGTATTTTGTTGGATATAATATGGGGGTGCTGGTGTTTAAAGTGTACCTGCTTCCCTCATGTACCCATTGTATATTACTCTAGAATTGGAAATGTAATAATAAAAAACTAAACCTAAGCAAGCAAAAAGATAACTGCTATTGATACATCAAAGTATTTTAGATCAAGTTGGGAAGCACAAATGTGTTAACATTAAATGTAATGTAGCCCTTATTTGTTTCGTTATTCAAACAAATTTAGTGCTCATGGCTAAACAAACATCTGTTTGAATTATAGAGCGAGGAAGGGTTAGAACCTCAGGGTATTGCGTCATTATTTGTGTACTCATTGGGGAGATTTCCCCTTACTCCTTGTTTCAAACACAGAGGATCTTGGAGAAAGAAGTAATGGGATCAAGATTTTACCATACACATTTTTATTTAATTCCAGACTAAGGATTAAGTTTAAATCAGCCAAATAAATTTTAATTGCAATACAACAAAATATATACAAAGCTATATAGCTTGTTTCAGCACAGCTTGAGATGATCTTAATGAGTCAGGGCCAGAGCTCCCAATCAGCTAGAAGCATGAGCATTTTGGTTTGCAGTGCTATAGGTTCAATACGGGGGGGGGGTTAGGAAGAACAATAAAAGTGCAAACAGGCAAACAGGTAAATTTAATAAATGGTAATCAAGTATGGTACAAATGCCGTCATTTTATTAATCTATATATTTCTTTTTCCTGGCTTACTGTGCACCTAGATCTTCACATTGCCAGAAAATCTCCTCCAACCTCTGGACTCGGGGAGCTTTTGGATTGATAGCTTTTATTTTAAATGTCATTACATTTATTAAAACAAAAGAACAAAAAATAAATGAAAATAAAATTGGAATCACTGTTACCCTTAGTCATTGTCATTTTCTAGTATGCAAAAATGATGCAGTAAATCACAGAACTATCAATTACAAACTTCTAAACAGTTTACTGCAATAAAAAAGTTCTGCAACTCAATGGCCATTTCCTTGTAAATAAAATAGCACAAAAATATCTTGGCCCTCTGTTACACCCTTTAGTTAATTTGTGACTACACCACTTATGTAATTCTCACTGCTTGTACCTATACCTCCCCACCCTACTACCTTTTATAAATGTTTTTATAAATATAGCACAGAAATAAGGATTAGACATTATTATTATAGACGCAAATGCACTAAAGTCACCCATAGGCCCTTATTTATTAAAGTTCTCCAAGGCTGGAGAGAAACCACTTTCATCAGTGAAGTGATCTAGCAAACCTGGAATGGATCTGGTCCAGGATCGAAAACAATTCTAACAAATAGCTAACAACTTTTACGAAATCCATTCCAGGTTTGCTGGATTATTCAGCTTCACTGATGAAAGTGTATTCTCTCCAGCCTTGGAGAACTTTAATAAATCAGGGCCATAGTGTCCTATGCAAAAAGAAAAAGCTTGAGGTACACATCTACTTTATTGGTCAGAGAATGCTTCCCGTTCCAGTGATGCCCAATAGCCCTCCTCTTTAAAAGGGTGACAGAGAATTCCAGCATTCTAACCCTTTCCCACTCTATTAAGAACATGCAGGCTGCTGACCCAGATTTTAATACCTAATTAATCAATGACATGGAACGAGCTTGTAGTCAGTGAAGGATAAAAAAAAAATCTGACCTTCCATCATATACCGGTCCCAAGTTAGTGATTTACTAGGTGGTACTTACTTTTAAAAGTAAGCAGTAGTAGCTCCCATATGTCATTTAGTTGCTTTTAATAGGTCTAAATACTTAATTTTTCCCGAGACCAGTATGCTCCAGTAACTTATTTTTGACATATAAAGATCATCTCTAATTTATAATTAGGTTATACATACATCTTATGCTATGAAGCTTTTTTGTATTTGTTTCTTTTCCGATTGCTTTTCATTTTTCTTTCATTGTAATTTTCTTGCTTTTGAAAGCTTGCAGATGTTTCCTACCGAATGCATCAATTGTAGAAATATACAAAGAAAGATATAATGTGAAACAGACTGATAAATAACTACCAGGAGTCATAAATACAGCAAGTGCCAAAATCAGGTCACATATTAAAAACGAGCACAACCAAGCAACACACTGAGCAACAATCCATATACAAAACGGTAAATTTGCCATTCTGCGGGACACAGGCTCCACATAAACCTGGAAGAGAATAGTGCTGATTAACAAAACGAAGGACAGGACTACCAAGCTGCAGAAGGGTCTGATCCATTCTTTTACCAACACTCTTTTCTTTAGAACATATAGCCCTACTTGAACTCCTACTAAGTATATTCCCACATACCCGATCACTGAAAAAACACCTTCTCTGTTTGCATTTAAGAAACCATTTCTTGTGCCCCGACCATCACTCCCATATAAAATAAAAGTCTTGAGATCAGTTACTTCCAGAAATAACTGATAACCTATAATGATGGTGGAAGCTACAAGCCAGATTTTCTGAGGTGGCACTAATGTCAACAGCAGCGATGACAACACCCGAACAACTGCAAGAGTGAAAAAGAAGTTCCAGTGAACGCCATATTCTGTTACATGTTCTTGATAATCTACTGCTTTCACACTTATAAATCGTGCAAGTCCAAGAACGATCAGTGGCCAAATGGAGAAAATCTGCTTTTTTACACTGAGAAAATGTGTGTATTTCACCTTTTCTTGTGTCCTGGCTTCTGGAGAAACAAGAGCATTTCCAAAAATAAAGCATCCAACTCCTATGTCCATTACCCCAGTGCCGTATGTCTCTGTTTTGGCATAACGCCTGGGAAAAACTGGGAAATCCACACCTAGTATGGCAACTGAGGTGAGCAGGTTTAGAAACACTCGCAACTTTGTAACAGCTGGGATGGTGCCATTTCCTACTTGTGCATTCAGGAAGGACTGGCAGATATTAAGAAGCGATCCCTTGATAGATTTATTTCTTCTTCTGGTTATGGTGTAAAATAGCACTAAGCAAAGAGCTGAAATACATAACAACACTATGTATAGCACATCAGAGAGTACCGTGCAGGACACTATCAATGGAAGTACCAGTAGAGTATAATCAATAATAAAGTTCCCTTTCCATGATTTACTTATCACACCAAATTTACAATAGAGGCTAATAAGGAACAATCCTCGTAATAGGACACAAAGAGTTGTTACACCCAAGCCTGACGAGATTTCTGTAATGCTGGTCCCGTTGAGGTTGCTGACGAATGCTTCTTTAAGATGCTTTGCTGACATTCTGTGGGGAAAAAATATATATTTTTAAAATATTTTTTTTTAATGTGAATTTGCACTTTTCCCATAAAATTAACAGGGTAACTTACCTACCACCCTCTCTAGCTGCACATACTGTACATTTCTTTTACTAAGTTTGTTGCCAGAGAACAAAAGTACCTGGTACTTCTAGAGAGTGTGTGACATTGGTGTCCCTTAATAATAAACTAATCAAATAGGAGTACTGTGAAATTTAAAAGTAGTGACTTGGAGTTTATATAGGGCAACCTTTTTTCACTCTCAGTGGCCTTGTTTGTCAAGTAATAGTACACAATGTTGCAAGTATAAGCTAAACACATTGGCATCTCTTGTAATTAGTTTGCTTTTCTTACTTTGTCGCCAAAAAAGCAAAAGCTCACAGTTGACTAGAAGATGTTAGACACCCTTCTGATCATGATAACAGCAACTCTAATGACAATTGGACTTAGAAGCAAAATTTGAGGAAGTTGTTCACCTGAAATAAAAAAAAAGCAATGTGTTAGTACCTTCAATGTAACATTTCCCAACAGCCTAAAAGTATAAACAAATTAAGAGAAAAAACCTTAAAGCTATAGTTTATTATGTTTATATTTTCCCTATTAATCCTATGCTAATAAAAATTAAAAATTATATAACAAACAACCTATGCTAAATTGCTCAATTTAAGTCCTAGTGATATATGTTTCTAAAACCATTGCAAATAGTGGTCTGTACCAATGTTCTTGGTTGATAGTGTACATTTTTACATTAAAAACATTACATTAAAGCAAATCTGTCCAGCAAAAGTGACAGTAACAATGGTTAGGACATATCATACATCCGCCAAGTATGCGCTAATAGGTGCAGAAACAAAAAAATAAATGATGATGGCAACTGTTTGTCTCAACCTGTGGACAGCTTGATCAGAATGTTGTGAAACCAATAATATTTATGTAAAGGTATGTACAACAAGAATCACTCTTCCTAAGTACTGTGCCCAGCTGGATTAGGGAAACTTGGAGGAGGCCTCTGAGAACAGAGGGTTCTTCACCCCCAGAATGTTGGGTATTGCACTGATAGCATTGTTTATTTTCAGTGTTGTATCATACATTGAATTACAGATTGTATGTAAACTGTATGATTTATGACCAGTGCCTGGAGTGCACTCTCAGAGTTCAGGCTTTGCTAGAAGGCTGGCCTTTAAAAAATAGGCCTAGAAATGTTGTAAATTCTATGAATACCTAATTACTTTTCTAGAAGTGCCCCCATCCCACATACTATTTTTTTTAGGGGGCCTGTAAAACGGACTTTACCCATCATATCCCCTCACTTTCACAGGCTCCTCTTCTCTATGGCATATCCTCAGATACAGGGATACACAAGGTCATGTGACGGCGGCTCTCACCTATGGCAGAGCAGTGGCTGGGTGACGCTGGTATCGGCGGGCCGGGTTTAATCTGCAGGCGACTCCTCTTGTCCTTCACATAGTTGGTGTGGAGCTGGCGGCTGTGCCTGTTGGCTCGCTGCTCACCTGGTCCCATCTGCCATGAGTGCCCCTCACACCCTGGCCAGGGCATACGGGAAGCCGCAGGTAGGTGATGACAACAATTGACACCTTCTAATAAAGTTCTTATTGCAGAGAGCTGATGGGGCAGGGTGGGTCACGGTCCCGATACGGGGGCACTGCAATACTCACTCTCTAGGGAAAAATGTCACTGATCATAATGATAGAACAGCCACGTGTTTAGTAAGGGTCATCCTGTTCTTCCCCAATGGTGACAGATGGGGAGCGCTCCATCTATTACTCATCGCAGGATCGTAGTATTCCAGAATGGAACTTTGGGATGTCAGACTCCTCCCAGATCCGCCCACGCCACGCCCATTCTGAGTGCAGGAGCCAGCCCTGGGTTGGCACTGTAGATGGCAGGCACATGGACTGTGATTACCTACAAGCCATCTATGCAGATGTTTGCACTGTAAAGTACAGTTTGGGTTACACTAGACATTTTCTGAATGATTCCATCTGGATATGATTATTTTTATTAGGTAAAGGTGACATTGAGCTTTCTAACATATCATCTTTAATGACTTACTGAAAAGGTCTTTTGGTGTTACTGATCTGCATGTCCTGGGGTCATTGACCTCACAAAATACGAGGGGGTGCTGAGAAGTTCCTGGCTTTGCCCAGAAAGAAGAGAGCCAGAGTAATGAAATAACACATTTATTCAACGTATTCCCCCCTGAGACTGATGCACTTGGTACAGCGTAGTTGCAGCTTTTCTAGACTGTTCAAATAAAAGTACTTTGGTTGGGCCACAAACCAACTCTCAGCAGCAACTTTGACGTCAGAAATGTCCTCAAAATGTTGCCCCTTCAGGTGTTTCTTCAAATTCTGGAACAGATAATAGTCCAAAAGGGCCAGGTCAGGTGAGTATTAATAGTAATAGTATTAATAGTAATAGTGAGTAGTATTGGTGGACCAATTGGAAACCCAGGGTGTTTAATTTGGCAGCCACAAAAAGCTTGCGCATGTCTAGGATAGTGGTGATAACAAACCCAACACACTCCTGTGAGCTGCCACAATAACCGTGTACTGCAAGGGGTAAATGTTCTTCTGTGTAAAAACAAGTTAACTTATTTGGTCCCCTGGAAGGCTGCACTCCCCTCTTCCAAGTGGCAGGGGGGAGCTTGGCTTTCTTACAGTGCAGTACTTCCCGGTTTGTTGAATATTCGATTGCAAGCTCTTCTGGGCAGGGTCCTCCTCCTGTGTCACTGTGTGTATGTGTTTGTCATTTGCAGCCCCTATTTAATGTACAGCGCTGTGTAACATGTTGGCGCTATAAAAATACAGTTTTTATTAATTATAAAATATTAAACATACTTTACCTACCCCATGGTGTGGTTTGTTTAGCCAGTACATATGTCACTACAGGATGTATGAAAAGATCCTAGGAATAAATTACCTCTTTGGTCTGATGAAGGCTACAGCCTTTTGCAGAATCTGACGTTTCTTGTAATGTCAGAAGCCCCCCTCCCCCACTTACACTGTTGTTCTGTCTGCCGACTATATGTCCCTATTGGGCCCTGTAAGTTGAGGCTTGACACATAACATTTACAGCTGGCACCTCAACTTGGCACATTCTTCAGTAGTGGGTGACAACCATCTGTCTACAGGTAGTTTTACAAATCAAATGTCCTGCTATAAATGTAACATATCAATCATCATTATTTTTTATAATTGGCCTACTATGTTAATTTACAAGTTGGTGTGACCAACATTCCACATTCAGTTCCTAGAAAGCTGATTAAAAACAATCCTCTATATCAGCGGTCGCCAACTAGTGGTCCACAAGAAAATTTTGCTGGTCCACGGCTCTGATTGGTGGGATGGTTCCAAGCCGGGAGGGCGCACCGGCCAGAGCCGTGGACCTTATCCCCCGTATGGATCGCAGGCTCGGGGCAGTGGGCGGGTTATGTCTCTGGACACATGCTTAGACCTGCGATGGGGGAGCGAGCAGGTTCTGGGATCATGACGTCACTATGAGGGAAGTTTCTTGTGACACACAGCTCCCCGCGCATGCGCGGTTTGGAGTCCGTGAAATTAGTGTTCCTTGACAAAAGGTTAGCGATCACTGCTCTATATCTTCTGATGTATGTTTAGGGTTTAAGTCAACTTTAATTCTGGTATTATTAAGTAGCTTTTAAGTCTTGGATAAAATAAATTTGAGTTATAACATCTATGGGGTGTTTATTGGTGTCCCTATTGAGGGGATTTGACTTCCTGTATAACAGTTGTTACCTGGGCAGGCAATGAAGTGAAATCTTCCTTCTTAGGGTGCACAAGCCAGGTAAATCCTAACACGTTTGTTCAACACCTACTGTACTAAAATATGTTTTTGTGGTTGTGTTTGTCACTGTTGGCAATAGTTCCCTTCACTTTCTGTTTAGTCTAATGCCAAGCAAATGTAACTCAGTATGGGTAAATTGGGTAGATCATCAACTGTCTTTAAGAACATTTTCCCCTAACAATAATATTGAAATATTTCTTCTTTGATGGTTGTGATATAAGTCATGTGTTGATATGAGTTATCCAGCGTTATGATAAGATGTTCTTTGCTACTTTTATTTCATATTCCCTTTTAAACATAATCTTGTGACAGCTGTAAAAAATATAGGAAGAAAAATGATTAATTAATGGATGATGAGTTTTGTTACAGGTACAGATATATTTGCAGATTGGAAAGGAACCTGTGTTGTGTTTGTAACAGTCATTCCAGCAATGCATTTATGGGGCTGGGTGCAGGTGCAGTGTTGCCATAAACCACCGCAAGTTATTCCATCCAGACAAAAAGAATGTTTCTGCAGTTATAAAGGTGTGACATGACAATGACATATACCCTTGGAACATCAGCTATAATAGTAGACGACAGAAAGGCTGGCTAGTGTTCAGCAGAGACCAGATCTAGCTATACAACTTTGCAGTAATAGCATAGCGCTGTATTATTATCACTTTCTTTAATAAATCTTTTAAAGTCATGTGAAGGCTTTTCCCAAACAGTAAAACGTACATTGTATCGATTGCATACATTCCAAGCTTCTCTACAGTTTTTGTAGTGAATTGTTTGATGAATATTATTATTAATAAATAGCATTTATGTAGCGCTAACATATTACACAGCGCTGTACATTTGATACCACCATACAATCAAAGGGATTTTCACATAAAGCAACAGACTTCACAAGCTGACGTTGAGAAAGAGACCTAATATGTAGTCTGTGATGTCCTTTGCTTATGTTTAGATAACGGACTTAATTACATCCATACCATTTTGTGCTGGTGAAGATCCACATTTCTCTAAATGAAGACAGAGAATATGTTAAAAAGCTGACCGTGGTTGCAGTCTCCTAAATGGAGAGGCTGGGGTATATACACCAGATGATTGAAGCCTTTCATGCTGGATCCACTGTGATTTCTTGGAAAGTGCAGTAAAGACCCTCCCGTCTCTGAGTCATTTTCACCAATTTAACAGCCGGTGTGGTTATAGCAACATATTGTGAAAGGAGAAAAGTGAAAAATGATAAATTTTGTTATTTTTTTAGGTAAAAAAAGTTATTTCATTTGTGATCTAATTGAGTCAAGTTATCCTTGTTATTTCTTATCTTTGACTACAAAATAATTAGTGTTGTAGAGATGAAGTGAATAGGTGGGTTTCAGCAGTTTGGCATGAGAACATTGCACAGTGCCGACGGTACTCAGTTGCTACAGCAATGCTGCAGTTCTGGCAAATCAACTGCTATTTTTCTGTATTCTGTATTTTTTTTTTTTTTTACATTAATAAATTATATCTAGCATGTGAAAAAAATAAAGAATCCTTTTTTATTTGCATATGCTGAATGCTTAACATTGTAGGAAAATGGGATGTGGCAGTAACTTGCGGACAGACAGATGTCATTGTAATTGTAGGGCTTGGATTGTCTGTGGTCAATGTTATTCAAACACGTGCTGAATTGGACTTGTGTTAGGAGTGCAGGTCAGGTCTTGTTTTATGGTCAGCATTTAAAAAATATTTTTACCTATTGTCTAGACTTGTCCTGAACCCAGATAGGAATTTTCTTTTCTTCTAATTAATAAACATCAATGTAGTTTAGCTGATTTTGCTGTGGTATGCATTTTGTCAATGCCTTTCATTTATTTAATGTATCCCTAGCAACATTTACATGGTTTTTATCTGCTTAAGTACTAGAGATTCAGACTTTTATTAGGAATGTATACTTTCTCCCCTCCCCCACCCATTACTCTTTTACTACGCCTTTTCTATGTTGTGCATCTGTGAAGGTAACCATACAGGAGTAGGGCTGATCTTTTGATGTCAGACGTTCCCCTTGATGGCTGGTGATCTAATGGTGGTGTAATTATAATCATGAAAAAACAGAAGTGGATGAAGCATGGATCCACACAATTAAATTAAGTGGCGGCTGAGAAATGCATGCATTGCAGGGTCCAATGTCTGCCCTTGTCAGAAACTTCTGTAATTATTGGGTACCCTAGAATGGTATTTTCTTTGTTTGACAGATCATGCCTAGTTGCTAAAATGGAGCTCTATGTCTGTAGGAAGCTAAGGCTTGTAGGGTTTTCTCTGCTTTTGTTTTGCTTTCCTTCCATTGGTATTGGCACTTTGTGGACTTCCAAAATAGTAGGGCTAGGTTTACACCTGCAGTGAGGTTATGGTAAATTTACCGTTTTCTCTCGATAGACACTGTAGCAACTCCACAGAAAATAAACATGGGCAACAGTGAGTGGTACTTACTGCCGCCAGCTGTCAAATGTGTAGACCCTGGATCTTTAGGAATCGCCACTACCATGCAAGTACTCAAGTGGCTGGCAAAGTGCCACTGAATCTGGTTACAGATCATAACTTTTTTGTTCTCCACATTTTACAACCTAACGCCAACTGTTATAATGTCATGGGGGATCAGATTCTGTACAGTGGTGGTCAGTGCTTTGGTTGCTATACAGAAGTTACAAACTAGTTGAATGAATTACCTCTACATTGTAAAAATACACTGTTGGTGCCCTTGTGTATCACAGGCAAAACTGTTCAGTAAATGTATAGTTTGAAAGAGCCATTACTCTCTATCTGTTCTCTTATAAGACTGCCCCTGCAAAGCCCATGACTTTGCAGCAAAACCTTGACTGTGGCGGCATGATCTTGGCAAACATAATGCTGGAAAGTTTAGCAGTGGTTCTAATTGGCAGCACCTATGCAGAAGGACATAAAGGACACAAGACGTTAGTGTCTAAAGAAGAAAAGGTAGATTTTCAGAGAGAAAGTGATAGGTATTGCAATTGGAATATTGGGTACCTTAATGAGAAATAACTACACTATAGATGTATAATCACACAGAAGATTTAAAGAGAACCAGTCAGCAATGGCAATATGTAATGGTATAAAGTGTATCTTCATTTTTAAATTGCTATATACCTTTCCCAATTACTGATTACTTGTTTATTTTCTTGTACTCCCATCCAGTCAAAGTGGAAGTTTCGGCAGTAGGCCTGTCCTACTTTCTTCCTGAGCTGATAATACATATTTATTATTTAATTTCATATCCCAAGATGCCAGGAATAAATGAAATTAGATAAAGGGCTCAGGACTTTATAATATTGCAAGGGGCAGTTACAACAGTTACAGTTTAATAACTTTTAACTTTGTATAAAATAAATCTTGTTTTTGCAAGTAGTCAAATCAAGACAAGACAAGGAGTGAAATGAAAAAGAATTTTAGTGAATACTATAAAAGCATGATCTATATTAAATGTTTACAATTTTCAATATGCAATATACTATATTTAAACACACTAAACATATATTGTTTATATGTGAAGCATTCATGTTCTTACTTAGATTTATACCAGATCTGTGCTGTAGTCTGGGACGAGACAATCCCTGCCCTGTAATTAAGACCAGAACCATCACTGTGGTTTTGTGTTTTTCCAGCAAAGAGCAGTATGTTAAAAAGAAAATAATCCCTAGTAGAATTCATTTTTATTTTTCAAATAATATTGCAGTGCAACATTGTCCCAACACCCTAAACATTTAGCAAACCAAACTCTGCATTAAAATAAGACACAGCATCTGAACATGTGGAAAAACTTAGGCTGCTGCCCCTTTATTGAGTTTAAATAAATTAAACATTCTCTAAATAATCCATTGTTACCTTAAAAACAATATGCACCAAGCTTTTTTTTAACCAGTCACAAACCAAATACACTTAGTCATTAGGACTCGAGAATAAACCAGCATAACCAACAGTACATTTTGAAAAATACCAATCTACCCAGTTTATGATACATTATCTTCTAAAGGATGACCGTGCCAAAATAAAAAGTTGGAGGGGAGGAGAATGGTAGGAACTGTCACCTTCATCACCTGAATGTGAGGTAAATTCAGGTGATGAAGACTTAGCCACTAATATACATATAGGAAGAAAAAAGGAATGGGGGGGGGGCAACGTACCCATGTGGTCTTTCTTTTAATATTTGTGTACTGACATCAGGAATCTTGTTCCCAGCATTCTACGTCTATAGCAGAGAGATAATACGTCTTGTGCCGCATTAGTGCCTATCCTTCTTGTGTAGGTGCTGCGTTGTACTGTCTGTAAGGTATACTTTATCTAACAAGGAGAAAAAGCAACTTTTTTTTTTTTTTTTGACATGACAGGAGGAGAGAAAATATTATTAACACACACAGATTGCAGTATTATAAATACTTGGGACTAAGGTTTACAAATGCCCATTCCTGACTGGTGCTGTTTAAATTTAACATTACAAGAAATGCCAGTAAAACGGCTTTACCAGGTTACCACATCTAATCTGTGCAATGCAAATAGTGCTGTAGACTAGCATTGCCCTTGTTTATTTCCAGTATCTTTCACCTTTCTTTGTGATTTAGGCATGCAAGGATAAAGTAGTAATTTTTTAACACTTTTATTGATATAAGATATATGACTACATGTAACTATTCTGGTGATGGTGTAAAATTTCTTGTGAACATATCTCTAAATTCCAGCCATGATAAATGTTTTGTACATTTAGATCAGATGTTTATACTAAAATGTGTTACTTTAAACTAGATCTATTAAGAAAATTAAATGTTTTATTCAGGTTTTGTAGAGATATGGAAGGAATCGCACCTCTCTGTGTCCTTTTTGGGCGGATTGAAACTCACAAGAGAGGGACTCCAAAATGTTATGGTTGCCACCATAATGGAAGCTTTAGCTTATTTTTAATATAGCAAACTTTGTGATCAGCTGTATATTTAGAATGTTTGCAGCAGCACTTCAATATATCTTTTAGGAAATATGTCTCATGGTATTGCTGATTGTTTTAAAAATTTTTGTTAATTTGATGTTTGGCTCAATGTAATTAGACTATTGTCAGGGCAGTTGGCTTGTTAAAGTTTCTGCACAAAAGATAACCCTTGGTCCAGTAGGAAAGGTAGTACACTTATTTATCTAGCACAATACTTCTTATATTCTATTTGTTTTATGTTAGCATGAACAATGCAAATGGCCGCAAGTACAGACAGGCATTACAGCCTAATAACTTATGAATCAGCCAGTACACCGTCCCTTGTTACTCTTGCCGCCCATCCACATGTGTTATTTATGGTTTCAATACATGAAGAGGGTTATAATACATGTCTACAATTCTGTTTAATCCTGAAACTCCCCTCCTCTTTTCTTGCTTTATGGAATGCCTATCATCATCACCACTATAGTTGTGCACTTAATGAGCTCTTTTAACTCCAGTAAGCTCCTATAAATACTTTAACCTTCCCAACCCAATGGCGTTACAGAAAATGCTGTCTCTTTAGGCCTAACTTCTGTTTGCAGTTGTGCTACAGATCAGTAATATGAAAGATTTCATGTAATTTAAGGAAACAAATATTTTATCAATTTTAGGGCCAGGTTGTCAGTTGGCTATGCTATCATTTTGTCTGCCGCCATGAAATTGGGTAACTGAGGGTTGTTTTTGTAAAGTAGTTCTATGTGTCGTAGCACAGCAATTTGC
Source organism: Pyxicephalus adspersus (assembly GCF_032062135.1). NCBI lineage: Eukaryota > Metazoa > Chordata > Amphibia > Anura > Pyxicephalidae > Pyxicephalus > Pyxicephalus adspersus. The sequence continues at coordinate 103,013,431 of NC_092858.1, forward strand.
TATGACTTTACTTTAGCACAAGCTGCCAACATGATGGTTGAACAGCCAGGATTACCAATGTATCCCTTTAATTGCCTTTGCTTTTTTAAAGCTGAACTCAAACAGGACACTAAAGCACAGGACACAGGAAACTGAAGCAAGAGAAATAGTGCCTGCCTTTTTCTGGCTGACCCCTTGTAATTACTAGATTACAATTATTTCAAACATTGAGACCCATTATCACAGACATTACCACAACTTCCTGTTTTCAGGAAGCTAGGTATAGCACCCTGATCCCTTCTCCCTTTAGTCGTGATCTGCCTGCTTTGAAATTTGGCTTTTAAAAAAGCAATTTTTGCAATTTATAGAGCAACAGGATGTGCTTTATAGATCTGCGCTCTTCTCTGGCAGCTTTGTAACCCTACAATAGGCACAGGCCAATAGTAGTCATGGAATGCATGGATCTCTCATCAATAAAGTAAGGAGACCTCTTCCTAAATCCCAGAGCTCCCATATATATATATATATATATATATTTTATGGTACAGTATATAGAAGCCCCAACTAGAAATGATACTCTGCTGGACCTAGTTCTTTCTAACAATGCAGAGCTTATAAAAAATGTCCATATACAAGAGAATCTGGGT
>NC_092858.1:103014318-103016885 GCF_032062135.1 Pyxicephalus adspersus
AAGCCATAAAGAACAAGAAAAGGGCATCCCAAAAATATAAAAATGAAGGATCACCTTCATCATTTGAAACCTATAAAGATTATAACAAAATATCAAAAAAGGAGATAAAATGTGCAAAACTTTAAAATGAAAGACAGATTGCAAAGGAAAGTAAAGCAAACCACAAAAAATGTTTAAATATATTCATAGCAAAAAGATCAGATCTGAGCATGTAGGCCCCTTAAAGGATGTTGCTGGGTTGGTAACTGGGGATTTTTTTTTAGCTCTGTGTACACGAATGAAAATGGCAGAGCTCAAGTCCAAATTCATAATGGCAATGTCACTGCCTAAATGAGTCACAATGGCTCAGAATTTATATGATTGAGAAACAGCTGGAAAAAGTTAAGGTTGACAAAGCACCAGGACCTGATGGATTACATCCACATGTCCACAAATAGCTGAGCTCAGTTATTTCAAAGCCATTATTTCTAATTTTTAGAAACTCTTTATTCACTGGCAATGTACCAATAGATTGGTGTAAGGCCAATGTGGTTCCTATCTTCAAAAGGGGAGCAAAGTAATTACCAGGTAACTACAGACCCATTAGTTTAACGTCCATAGTTGGAACGTTCCTAGAGAGTTACATAGAAAAGTTTCTGCTAGAAAATAATATTATAAGTGATAGCATGGCTTCAACAAGGACAGAAGTTGTCAAACAAATTTAATCTCTTTTTATCAGGGAGTAAGTAAACACATAGACAGTGGAATAGCAGTTGATATAGTGTACTTGGACTTTGCTAAAGCGTTTGACACTGTACCCCTCAGACAGTTAATATGCAAGTTAAGGTCAATAGGTTTAGAAAAGTCAATCTGTAAATGGATAGAGAACTGGCTTAAAGATCGCATCCAGAGAGTTGTAATTAATGATTCATACTCTGAATGGTCTAAGGTTATTAGTGGTGTACCCCAGGGTTCAGTGTTGGGACCTTTACTGTTTATCATCTTTATAAATTATATAGAGATTCTGTGTTTGCAGATGACACCAAACTATGTAATTGAATTAAGTCCATACAGGATGTCTATATTCTACAAGCAGACCTGGATGTACTGTTTGATTGGGTAGCCAAGTGGCAAATTACATTTAATATAGATAAATGTAAAGTTACGCACTTGGGGGCTAACAACATGCATGCTTCATACTGTCTAGGGAGAATACATTTGGGGGAGTCAGAAATGGAAACGGATCTGGGAGTTCTGGTAGATCATAGACCTAATATTAGCATGCAATGCCAAGCTGCAATATCTAAAGCTAGTAAAGTACATTCTTGTATTAAAAGAGGAATAGACTGCAGAGATGGAGACATAATCCTGCCCTGTACAAGGCATTTGTCAGACCACATCTGGAATATGCAGTCCAGTTTTGGGCACCAGTTGACAAAAAGGACATTGTTGAATTGGAGAGAGTGCAGAGAAGGGCAACTAAATTAATAAAAGGAATGGAATATGATCACCCTGTATAAATATATAAACGGTCCATATAGAGAACTTTCTTCCCCATTATTCACTTTGAGCTCATCACACTCTTTGCGTGCGTCTGGAGGAAAAGAAGTTTAAGCTCTGGATAAGGAAGGGATTCTTCACTGTTAGGTTTGTGAAAATGTGGAATCAGCTCCCTCAGGAAGTAGTTTCAGCAACTACTATAGATTGCTTTAAGAAAAAGCTGGATGTTTTTCTAGAAGCACAGATAAAATTTTGAGGTTGCATATTTAATGCTTGTAAAATAGAAAAATGTACAGTTCAATCCCATTTCCAGTACATGGTTTTTGGTGGACAACCTTTGACCGATAAACTATGAAAGTGTAGTTTAATCTTTTGACAGACCCTAAAACTAGCAGTAAGGGGAAACCTTCCAATGGTGTGGGACAACTGTGTTAGAATAGAAATCTACCCACACTGAAATAATTCATCTACCGTCAGGTTGTATGTCTTGGACACAAAGTAAAGACAATTCCCCTAATGGTACACAGACAATAAAAATATAACCTGGCAGGGGATTCAACTTATCCCTATGCTTTCCAAAGTTTTGAATTAGATACATTTTAGGCTGGGGGGGGAGAACATTAGCAGTAGCATTAATATGGCCTTGTCTTTATATACAGACATGGCAAATCTACTATATTATCTAATCCTATATCACTGTGGCTCAGTGGTTAACACTCTGGCCTTTACAGCACTGAGTCCCAGGTTCGAATCCTGGCCAGGACACGATCTGCATCCCCGTGTTTGTGTGGGTTTCCTCTGGGTACTCTGGTTTCCTCCAGCATTCCAAAAACATGCAGTTAGGTTATGGAATTTGTAAGGTGCTGCATAATATGTTGGCGCTATATAAATACTGTGTGTTAATAATATTATGTATAATTTATTCCTTTAGGAGCCACAGCAATGAAAGATAATGATTAATAATATTATTATTATTATTAAACAGGATTTATATAGCACCAACATATTACGCTGCGCTGTACATTAAATAGGGGTTGCAAATTACAGACTAATACAGACTGTGATACAGGAGGAGAGGACCCTGCCCC
>NC_092858.1:103018403-103020965 GCF_032062135.1 Pyxicephalus adspersus
ATTTACCAGTAGAAAGGGAGAGGTTGAATAGTTCGGTTAGGGCAGGGGCCAGGGTGGAGGAATGGGCACGGAGTAGATCAGATTTTGGGGTTTATATGGGTGTCTGATGGGGCCAATAGATATACATCATTGTGGCATGACTGGTTTTGCATTGGGGACCCCCTGGAAGATATGGTGAGCATGTGGCCAAAACAGACTTTGCTGTTTACTGGTGTTCCTAATAATCAGTTCCCATTTGTCTTATTCACTAACAATGCAGTATTTTACCTGATATAACTTGGTTTGACATTTGTTTAATCTTATTTTTTGGCTTTATTATAGAAGGTTATATAGATTTGTGAAAAAGAACAAAGTCTGGAATTTTACTTTTAAAAAGTTTTGCCACTGGATCAGCTTGGAAATTTGCCAACATGTGAACTGGTCTTACCTGTTTGTGCTGCATTTCTCAGTTAGGAGTGAAACATGTATATGTCTTTGAATAAGGAAAACACAAAGTGACTGACTTATTTTGCATTAGTTAAAGTGAACCTGTCACTGAAGTTTTTTTGTGAGTCTCTGGAAAAAATTTAGGGGGTGCACAGTTGTCCCCCAAAGTCATTCATCAATTTGTTTTGGCAGATCAGTGAACAACCAAGTGACAGCTGCTGCATTTTACTATGGAGCAAGGCGCCAGAGGGGTGACACACGCTTATCCTTCCCCCTTCATAGAAATGAAAAGTACTAATTTGTTCTCCTGACACTGGAAACAATCACAAATTTTTAGTACATACATTTGTGGGATTTACTAAAGTTTTGCTGCAGGTGAATCCTACTGTTGCATATGTTTTTAAATGACACATTTAGCTTACTAGCAATAAAAGTTGAAGGTCACATTTATAATGCCCATAATATTTTAAAACCACGCCTTTTATTATTTCAAAAGTAGTCCTTGAACTCTGGTAATGTGACCTAATGTACAGTCTGGGTAAAGCATGTGCTGTCTCTGATGCAGGTAGGAAAAAATATTCGAGAGGTAAATACTTCTACATATGCGTTCGGTTGTACATAATTTTTACATCTATAGGAGGTAGAAGGTGCTGATCCTGATCCTTTTTTTTGAGAACCAATAAATAATTGTAATCTCGCTTACAATTTTCTAAGTCTGAATGCACATAACTTAAAATTTGGGAAACATTTGAATACCAAAGAGCCTAATAAATGTATCAATTTTTGTTTACATTCATACAAAAAATAGTGTACTTCTTGACAAGGTATCCTTTTTTTTTTTTTTTGACTTCAGAAAATTACACTTGATAATACAATGCATCAAGCACAAAGTGTAATGTATATAATTATAATTAAAAATTTACATTACCCCTATCTAGAGATCATTAAAACTTAAAAACATTCTTTTATTAAATATTTTTTTAAACATTTAATTTATGATGATTAAACATATGTTTATCTTTTAAGACATGGACCTCACGTTGCCTAATGAAATTTTATGCTACGGTTGCGGCCAGTAATTCACAGTGGTCCAGTCAGAGAGTGGAGAGAATAGAAAGTAGGGTTCTTGATTCAAATCCTCTAATGGAAGCATTTGGTAAGTTGCATGTATTTAGTATTACCAAATTGTTTTGTTTCCCATGTTAATGTCACCTTTCATATGTTTATGGCACCAGGTAGATACTACTGGAGTTTAAGCAGAGATTTCAGGATCAACCTAACTTTACATTGATATTATGCCACAGTCTTCACCTCTGTGAACAATTTACATGATGCAGTTAATAATTTAAAAAAATCAATACAAGAAAGCCTTAGTTTGATCCTGTACATACTGCATTCTGAAGTGTTGTTTATCATACACCCAATACTCAAAAAGGAAACCAAGGACCATGCAGAGCCAACTAGTATTGTCACCAAACTGGGTATTGGCACATGCACACACATTACACCTTTCTGGAAGATAAAGCATGGATAAGTCACCCATGTTTCTTATGTTACCATTGTCATTTGATTCCATGTTCCAGATAAGTAGCACATTCCGGTTGACCAATTTAAAGGCTCCATATTTTGACCTGAAAATGCTAATACCATTGCTTGCATAGTGGTATAATCATTTTCATTAAACTTTTTAGATTAGGTTCAGTAGTCAGTTTGGAGTTGTGTAGTACTGACTATTCAAGGGCTTGTTTTTTGAATAACTTGTATTGTGTTAAAAAAAACAGAGTTTACACATTTTTTATCATTTCTGCACAGGTAATGCCTGCACTTTAAGGAACAGCAACAGCAGTAGATTTGGGAAATATATTCAATTACAGTTAAACAGGTAAGTGTATCGTCTATTATAAATGTATTTTTTTCATGGTAAATGAATTTGTTTATAACCCTTCTATATGCACAAGTAGAAACTGATAATTCCATTAAAAGAATGATACAATATTTAGGCATTTGGCAAAGAATTCCGAGGATGCTATATAGGATTACTTTGTCCATTGATTTAATTAATACATGTTTTCATAGTTATGCCTCCTAATCGTTGTACATTAACAGTCTGAAGACATGGATGGTAGAAAATTAGAA
>NC_092858.1:103023506-103025761 GCF_032062135.1 Pyxicephalus adspersus
TTGTCTTTTTGCATTTACTTGGACAGCTTGCAAAAGTTTGGGTAGAGGAGGTGATATCTCGGTTACATTTTGTGGTTTTGCTCTCTATCCTCTCCACAGTTTCCCATCCAACCTTCCTGTATTACAGCAGAGACTAGGTCCTATGAATTTGCAAAGCTGCTACCTGGTCTTTTGTTCACACATGCATTCTAGCATGTGGATGTTTCATCTTCATATGATTTCAGCTTTGGGAGAAAGTTTGCTCAAGCAGCTCTTTGAGCTGAAGGAATCCCTCAGTAGTTTTGTTTTTTTGGATCTGTAGGTGTGTGTTTGTTGTGTTGTCTGTATGTCCTGAATGTTAATGTTTTCCTTTGTTCCTCAATGGAGGAGAAAAAACAGGACTTTTTGTATTTTCTTTCTCACTTCTAACACCTAAAGAGAGCAACACAGGATAAATGATAAACATAAAATCTAGCCAGAGGAGTAAATAAGTGTGTTTTGTGTTGTCTTTATTTTAATGTATATTATGGCACTAATCTCTCCTATATTTTATTTTAGATTTTATCAGGACTTTTGCATCTGGGAAATGTCAGCTTTTGTGATTCTCCAGATGAAAGCCAGCCATGTGAAGTTTTTAGCAGTGCTAAAGGTAAATTCATTTTTTCTCAATGTAGGAAAAATCAGATATAATCTTATATTTCACAGTTTTTCAATATCTTCAACTATTGCTACTGTATCTAAACTATGCCCAAGTATTTCTTGGAGCAGCAATCATGTTGTCCTATCCTTTTACTGAAGTATACAATTCTTTTTTCTTTATAGTTTCCCCCTAAAACCATAGGAATTTTTTGGATAATCGAAGACTTTGGATCACTTTAATTTTATAAAAAAATATACTATTTTATTCAATAAAAACAATTACAACACAGTTGTGCATCACAGAATAAATTAATCGGCAACAATCTCATATGATATCTATTCCGAAGCTCTCTGGATATATAAATATAATCTCTTCTTATCACAATGATATATATTCTTTAATATCTTCCAGAAGCTTTCAAAACTCAATACATTTCACAGCGGCATTGCACTGCTTTTTCCAAAGATATAGGAGCCACTTAAGAGAACCAACTTTTTCCAAGTGAGCCTTTCATGAGACCTTTCTGCAACCTCTTTTAAATTCTACTGCCAGTTCTGAAAATAACTATTCAGGCATGGAACAATATATTGAAAACTCTTGAAAACGTAAACTCCAGTAAATATGGCATTCCCCATGCAACATTTTTTTTTACTGTGAATGGCTATTACAATAATCGCTGGATCAGCATACACTGGGAGAATATGAACACAGAGGGAATCTTTTAAAAAAAAATAGAATTTGTTCCCCTCATGATTAGCTACTTTTAATTTTTCTTTTTTTCAGATATTCCCAATTCCTTAATGCCATTCTACAGGCAAGAAATGTAAATATTTGAGGAATAGAACATAAATCCAGTTCAAACCAATAATGTTGAACTGAACAGGGTTGTGGATTTCTGAGCAATTCCTGGGTATCTGCAGTCAGAGTTGGCAAAAAGTTACCAATTTAATTTAAATTTTAATAAAATAGGCCTGATTTATTATGCCTGATTTATTAAATCTCCACATCCATTCCAAGCTTGCTGGAGCATCCAGGTTCTCCCATGTTAGTCTATCTTCTTCAGCATTGGGGAGCTTTAATAAATTGGGTACTGTGTGCCTGATTTAATAAAGCTCTCCAAGGCTGGAAAGGATACACTTTCATCCATGAAGCTGGGTGATCCAGCAAACCTGGAATGGATCTGGTTCAGGATTCAAAATATTTGCTAGCAAATAGCTAATGACTTTGAAGAAATTTATTCCAGGTTTTCTGGATCACCCAGCTTTACTTATGAAGGTGTATCCCCTCCACCTTTGGAGAGTTTTAATAAATCAGGCCCACTGTGTTAAAATTTCTAATTTCCCTAAATATAGGTAAACTGCTTCTCCTATATTAGATCAATGCCAAATGAGAAGTATATTTTTTAACTAGTGTGAAGTCCTCATAAGCTATATTTTAAAATGACATTTATTTAAATTTATTTTTTATGTAAAAAAAAGTGTTTTTATTTGAGTTGTATAAACAGTTTCTTTGGAGTTAATACATGTGAGCTCTAATACCAACTTGCTTGCTTCATGATTGTGAGATTATCAATACATACCGTGTTTCCCCGATGATAAGGCAGGGCCATCAAATAAGACAGCCCCCCCTTTTTAGG
>NC_092858.1:103026942-103030764 GCF_032062135.1 Pyxicephalus adspersus
AAAAAAAAATAAGACAGTGTCTTATCATCGGGGAAACAGGGTATGTCATGTAGTATTTACATAATTCTATCTTGATCCTACAGTACTACTTTATTCTACATATTCATTTCCTGCATATCTGGAGAATTCTGTTTTTTTTTTACTGTGCAAACTTCAGATAACTCTAGCATGTACATACCAGATGACCCACAAGGCAACTTGTGCTCTCCACATTTGCTCCTACCGAGGGTATCTTTTGCAACCTTCTTTAAAACACAGCATATAGATGGCAAAAGGTGACTAGTTAACCTTTTGTCATATATCCTAACTACATAATGGGGCTTGTCTTTGGCAAGTTGCCTCAGTGTGCATGGTTAAAACGCACTGGACATTTACGCTACAAAAAGCAAATGCCCCTTACCTGTAAAATTTCTGATCAGGGCGTTAACACTAATTATCATAGCCATATCATCCACTGATCTTATTATTCAATATTATATCATAGTTTTTTGTATGCATCAACATGATTGAGTTGCCTCAGTTTTCACACCTTAAAACTTAATATTAGTTATTCTATTTTTGTTTTAATTAATATGTATAGGAGAATTAGAATTCTGTGTTAATAATCTTCCTCTTTTTTTTTTTTTTTTACTATAGAGTTTATTGATTCCACTTCAAATCTTCTAAAGATTCCTGCTGAGGACCTGCTGGACAGGCTGCGCAACCGAACTATAACAGCAGGAAAACAGCAAGCACTAAAGAAGCCCTGCAAAAAGGCAGAGTGTGACTCACGAAGGGATTGTCTGGCCAAATCTATCTATGCCAGGTGAGCTCCAAGACAAATAAGCGGATTATGAACATTTTAAAGTTTGCAGTGCCTGTAAATGACACTGTTCAAAGAAAGGCCAGATTTTCCTTAAAAATGGTTGTTTTAGACACGTTTATACTTTCCAATTCATTAATCACATTGAGCCATGTGGGACAGTACGCTCTATCAGTCTTAGCACATTTTATCATTGTTTGATTATTGTAATATTAACAACTCTGACTCCTAGAATGATAATTTAACAAAAAATTGTAGTGGGGGAGTCGCAACACCACCCTCGCTGTAAGCCTTCTTCTCCTTTTTCACATTTTTCCAGTGAAAGGGCAAAGGAAAAAAAAAAATCGGACTGGTCATCCTTTAACTCCTTAATCTGAGATGGTAACACAGACACTTAGGTTAATTGAGGCTGCGCCTTCTGCAAAGATTACTTAAACTTTACCTTTTGCTAAATAATGTATTCTGCGCTTAAACTATTTGTGTGAATTTAATTTACTTTGTAGGAATTCTCCTAGGTTGTTTTGGTCAGGCTGGACACATGCATCATCACAAAACACTGAAATAGGTAACGGAGGGCCAAACATTTTGATGCCTTCTTCATAGTATTATGCTTATATAGTCTAATCTTTTGAGGTTTCCTTTGAACAAGATGTATGCATTATTAAGCACAAAGCACAGCATACGAAAAGACAACTCATTACAGCCAAACGTGTATTTACACTAGTGCATATGGCCCATTACCTGTACGGTAATAAACGGGCGACAAAAAAAAAATAAGTGACTGTGCTGACCTCCCTGTTTTTATTTGTTCTACTGGTAAGAAACCATTTTCAGTTTTGCAACTCAAGCTCGGAGTTGATTTAACCAGCATGTGAACTTATTACTAGTATGAGGCACAAAAAACTGGATTAAGAATCGTCATTATTACTGTAATGTATGGACTCTGTTACACAATATTTAATAATTGAACCTGTCCTTTCATTTCAGATTATTTGACTGGCTGGTAACAGTGATAAATGAAAGCATTTGTGCCGATTCAACTATATGGAGCAATTTTATAGGTATATGATGTTACATTTTGTTTGCATTTTTTTTAATTTTGGTTGTGGAGAAATTGTATTCAATCACCATGATAATTTAATGAAATCACCACATCTCAATTTGACTGTATTGGCCAAAAAATTTAAATTGCTTTTAGAACTTTAAATTGATTCAAATATTATAACTGTATTGTTATCTGTTTTTTTGTCTGTAAAAGTATTTGTCTGTATTTGTATTTATGTGCATCCTATTAGAAAATGTTTAACTTTTTTTTTCTTCCCACAGGTTTGCTAGATGTTTATGGATTTGAATCGTTTCCACAAAACAACCTAGAACAATTGTGTATTAACTATGCCAATGAGAAACTTCAGCAGCATTTTGTAACCCATTACCTTAAAGTACAGCAGGTATAATGTATTCACTGTTGACCTTTTTTAGAGCTTGCAGATTTTTGGGTAGAATGCTAGGCAAGTTTCTCTATATTTTTAAGGCTAAAACCCGTGACTGTAACTAGGCCAGTGACTTCAAGTGTGGGTGGGCATAATGAATGTGGTATGCATATGCTATTTTATCAACATTCAGGAAGCACATTTCACAAACTGAAATGAGTAGGATTAATTTTTGAAGTTTAGAGTAAAAAGAATAGTTGTATTGTCCATGGGTAATCTAAATGAATTTGGATTGGTTTCCATAGGTAGGTGCACTTATGTTGAAGCACTATGCCTTTGTACCGTAGAGGTGAAGAGTCATATCTGCAAGTCTGTGCACGATCTGACAAATATGATTTTCCTATTGTAAAATATATGACATTTATCATAACCCGCTGACAGAATACCCAAGGTAAATGTGAATGTAAAGTACCTAGTTTTGCCTTTCCAACCAGTCAAATGTTTATGTTGACAATTCACTGTGCTTTCTTGTAGGATGAATATGCAGCAGAAGGGCTGGAATGGTCCTTTATAAGTTATCAAGACAACCAGGGCTGTGTAGATCTCATGGAAGGAAGTCCAGTTAGTATATTCTCTATTCTTAATGAGGTATGTATTACAATTTGCAATTTGCTTATTTACATTTCAATACAATTTTTTTTTTTTTTTTACAATTCTGTTCCTAAACATTGTGGTGAGTGCAGAAGTTACCCTTACATTTGTAGTCAGTGTAGAATTGTCCCCCTGCATTGATAAGCGTAGTTTGGAAATAAATTCACCATTGCTCACTGCTCAAGGACCCCCTTATATATATAAAATATTTTTTTTTTTTTTTGCTGTGCAGGAATGCCGTTTAAATCGCTCTTCAGATGCCAGTCAGCTCCAGTCTCGGTTTGAAAAATCCCTATCTCACAACAAGTGTTTTGGACGAGATAAATTCAGTGGAAAGCCTAACTTTATAGTATCTCACTATGCTGGGAAAGTGACATATCAGATTGTAGACATGGTAGTAAAAAACAAGGTGAGAAACTCTCATATATGTTTATGCTTTAAAATAATATGTGATGATTCACTGGCGAAGATACCTTGTGAACTTTGACATTTTTTTATCTGTCATACCTCAGAGACAACAACCATATACACTCATCGACCTTTTATAGTTGTATGCTTCCAGGCTACTCTCAGTGGTTGTATATCAGCTGTTGAAAATAATTTTGAATCCTATAGATGTACAAGAAGTATAAAAGAGAATTTATTTTGGTGGAGGTAACTTAGACACTTCTTTAGTCAGACAATATCCTTTCCTCTCATCTCGTGCTGTCTCCCTATAAGTTTTGACAATTCCTATTCCTTCGTGCTAGTGGGTATATGATAGTAATGTCACTTGTTGATAAAATCACACTTTCTGCCCATATCTTGATAAATCCCAATAAAAAAAGGTAAAATAGCCACAAAAATACCTTTTATAAGCTAATTCCCTGGATTTCTTTCAGTGCCAGTCCAATCAAATTCTAAAGTATCTAAATTCTAAAACCAATTTGGTTGTCTCTG
>NC_092858.1:103030949-103150331 GCF_032062135.1 Pyxicephalus adspersus
TTTTTTATTATAATGTAAACTGTTGTTTTTCTCATTTAGGATCCTGTTCCGCCAGAACTCATTCAGCTTCTACAAGAGTCTACAGACAATTTGCTTCAAAGGCTTTTCCCATTGGAAAACAGCAAACCACCTGACGTGTCCACGTACAGTAGGACTTCACCTACTACTGTAGTCTCTAAGTTTAAGGTATGATGCATTGCTTCTAATATTTAATCTTGTACTGAGCATGACAGTACAAATCAGGTTCACTGGTAAAAACCATTGTAGTTTTGGTCCTTGTACTTTATGAAGCTATTTATATATTGAGCATTACTGTGTCTGTTTTATTTTAAGGGATCACTTGAAAGCTTGATGCAGATTTTGCACAATACAACCCCACACTATATTAGATGTATTAAGCCAAACATGGACTGCAGAGCGATGGATTTTCGAAAAGAAGAGGTATACTTTATCCATATTTGAAGAAGCAAACTTTGCTAATGATGTACATTTTACACATCATACTTTAATTATAACATGTGACATGACTGAAAAAATCATATTAAAGATCGGTAGGCGTTACCTTGCTTGTGATATTATCCTGATTTCTAAATGATGTATTGCAGGTTCTGAGTCAGCTTGAAGCTTGCGGCATAGTGGAAACTATTAACATTAGTGCAGCAGGCTTTCCTATCAGGTATGAGCTTTTACTGTACAGGCCTTAATGGGAAACTAAAATGTTTTTTGATAAATTTTATTTAAAAATATATGGCTCTTTTGCAAGAGTTTTTCAAATATTGTTGACTTTTATAGTTAATCTATGGCTATGAGCTTGCACCTATCTAGATAAATAATTAAAAAAAATGTCATATTCACTAAAGGAGAGAGAAAGAGAAAGTGCTCCTGCTATTCAGGTCAATGGTTGTAAGACTTTGTTTTCATAGGATACAGACTTCCTTCTACTGGCTGTAAATGATAAATGTGAAATAGAGAAATATTGATTATGTATATTTCCTCATTTATAATTAGGTGTGTTTTTAGTACTGAACATAATAAAAAAAAATATATAGTATGTCCTAAAATAAAAGCCAGCATCAGTGTCTTCATCGTTCTAAATACATAAAGGGGTTTAATTATAAAAGCATGGTCAGGGCAGGATAGGTATCAGTTATTTTGTTAAAGGCCTGCTTTTATGTTCAATAAATGGGCAAGAGTAAAAAATAGAAAATATCTTTTTTAGAATGTTTTACATATTTACAAATTTTTCTCTCAAAGGATTTCTTTTCAAAGCTTTGCGGAGCGTTATGGTTTGATTGCACCCAGTCAACACAGGATAGAAATGCAGAATCATGTCAATGGCTTATCACCTGCTAAGAAGAGACGAGGTAATAGCACACAAAAGATATTTGTCAGGCAGAATTAATTATTATTGAAGAGAACCCTGAGGAAGGGAAAGGGGTAGCAAACAATACTATTTTCGCTTACTGCATTTTGATATTTTTTACAAATGATCTCTGACTGGTATTGGACTATTTTTTTTTATTTTGATAGAACTGTAAAATATAAATATATCAGGGATAGTGGTCAGTTTAACAAACTTTTTCTTTTCATTCTTTCTATCACTTTCTGCTTAGTCTGATCAATCCCCTTATATTGTCATTCATTATTGTTATTACAGTTTTATTTCCCCTTTTCAGAACAATACATTTTATTTTTAGAGGTCTCTTGGATAATGAGTTTCCGAATATTTTTTACCCCTCTACCTGTGGTCGCTATGTTTACCAGTACTCAATAAGTATACTTTTGTTTGTCAGTGGGTGCTAGGATCAATGATCTTTAATTCCATTTTCACAAGTGACCCTATTTGTATGGGGCCCTTGAATTCTCTCTGTAGTAAATACTTGGCTTTCCAAATTGTGTTTTGTTTTGGTGTGATGGTAGGGAAACTGATCTAAAAGATCTGTGTATTCACAAAACTCTGAAGAATGTAATGGCATGTTCTAAATTATTAGTGTACAACAAGAATAAGAACACTTAATAAACAGGGGTGTCCTAGCAACTCTGATCATAAAAGCGATTCAGCCCTCCTGTTTTTTTAGATCTGTTAATGGAGGCCTAAGAAACAAGTGCCAATCTGCAGCCCTGAGTATGATGGTCAAGTCTTTTAACCCATAAGTCTTTTACCTCTAGGAAAGGATGTGTATTTGGGCAATGTTTTTCTTTGTCCAAACCCATCATTACAGTAGCATCCTATGTTGTGGTTTTTTTCTTAAAACGTAAGAATCCACACATTTAAATCCATGATTTGGTGTATTATTTATAAACTTAATATTGTGAATTAGCTTTCAGTTATAGGCTTAGAGCTAAATTCTGTACAAACAGCCTAATTCAGTGTGAAAATAAATATAGGCAATATACTTTGATTGCCAAAATTGCAGTGATTCAGACTCTTGTGATTTACAAATACCTGCCACACTGCTTGGCCATATGCGGTTTACTTTGAAATTCTGCCACTCTTGTGTCACCCTTTACCAAATGAGTTTTGTGGCACAGGGGATCATGTAAAAGGTACAATGAACTCTCAATGTACTATATTAAATAGTATTTTTACATCCGCCTGAAATTCAGCTCTAAGAATATTGTAATTTTGTTTATGCACATCTGTAATTCACATTTTCCTGGCCTGAAATAGGATAATCTTTTGGTATAAAATACAACAAACCTTTTCTAAAATATCAAGACAAACATGGAGGGGAAAAAAATCTGCATGCTTGTTGCCCAACTTTCTTGTCATGCTGTCTTCTGTCACTTTCTCCTTACTGTTATCATCTTCTTTTATTCCTGCTTCTCTTACTAGTTCCTATTCTGTGTACCTCCTGGCTGGATCAAGCATTTTAAAATTTGAGGTAAATATGTGGTTTGACTAGCATGTGGTAAAACTGAGTTGCTGCACTGAACAGATCTATGTATGTTGTGCAATACATTATGAATATTTATTCTTGTTTATGTGAAATATTTGCTACCTACAGTACATTGACTACTACATATACTTGTGCAGCTCAGCTTTATTAGATATTCCTGGTGTGAGCAGGCAGGTAACACATGTTATTGCAGAAAGGACATTGCCTGTCCCTTTCTGCATTAACCACCTGCCTTATCCTTTATTTTGTATATTGGGACTTTAGTTCAACTTTAAATGATCCTTTATGCATTATTGTTGGCCAACCAGTAAATGGTGCTGTGTCCTGACGTAAAATGTTAAGAACAGCTTGTCTGTGACAGCTTGGATCTGACAAACTAAAGACAAATACAGTTTATTACACCAACAACTAAATTAAGTCCATTAAACCATGCAGCTTTTATATTTTTCTTTGCTTTTTTTTTTTAGGTCCTGATTTGGAGGAGGGGAGCAATGAATTGCAGCTGATATCACAAGCCATTTTGCATGCTGCCTTGCCACAATTGTATGTGGACACTACATCACCCAACACACTAGCCCACTGTGGTACCACAAAAGTGTTCCTCACACACTCAGTGGTAAGAAATGGTTTTGTTTTCAACATTTTATGTTTAGCCTTTGTACATTTTGCGTATAGTTATAAATGTACTCCTACAGTTATCATACAGTCAGTTCAGGACTGTCAATATGAGTACAAAGCTGACCAAGACAAAAACTTTACTCCTCACTAAATGACAAAACTTTCCAAAGTTAGCATGTCGACTTCCTGTTCCAAAAATTTTAGCCCAATACAGGAAGTTTCCCTTAAAACTACAATTGCCATTTAACAGCCAAATGAAGACATTGTTTTACCCTGACAAATAGTTTGCAGGAACACCCAAAGAAAGGTTGTGTATATGGCCAAAGTCTTACTTACCATGTTCAATAACATACCTTTTACCTGAAGGAAAAACCAAAGCTGAAGTTCCAAGTAGATGGGTAGATCTAGTAGATCCAACTAGACAGTGGTGGTATTGGGATTATCAATGAGGCAGAAATTCAATTGGTTTGTCATAAACATTTAGAACTTTAGTGGGCTGTGTAATATACATTTGCCCTGATTTCGGTTCTAAAGATATCAAAGATATGAAGTTAATTCTGTTCTCAAAGCCTATTACCAAGTAATGCTCTAAACTACTAATATAGAATGCTTTTATCGGCTACTGAGAAACACCTCTTGATCACAGAACCCACCACATCTGATAGCAGTTAGTCGGTATCATTTGGAAGCAAATTACATTTTTATTTCCCAAATCTAATCATTTTAAAATAAATCTTAAAAATGTTATTTATTTTCACAAGAAATCCACCTTAGACAGCTGTGTTTGTAAAATATGAGAAAAAAGGATTCTTACTTCTGTATCTGCCCATGAACACATACCACTGATTCACATAAATAAAACTGCAGAGACTGTTTGCTTTGGTTCTGTTATGTCTCCCATCTCTATAAATGTGTTTTTTTTTTTTTTTAATAGTCTGCTTCAGCCTCTTACACTTGCCTCGGCTTGCATGTGATGATAATTTCTTTTAATATTTATTAGATAGACCTACTTGAAAAGCAAAGGGAGCGGGTTTTCTCCCAGAGAGCATTCTGTATTCAGTGCTGCTGGAGAAGATACAGACAGAGGAAGCTGGCCAGACAAAGGCGGGCGGCTACAGCTATTCAAGCAGGTATATGACGTTTGCAGGAGTCAGTGTGTATTTGGTATTCTTTATAATGATTCTCATTCTCATCTAAATGATATAGAGTTTGAGATTTGTGTTTCCAGATGACATCAAACTATGTAATGGAGTTAAGTCCATACAGGATGTCTATAATCTACAAGCAGATCTGGATGTACTGTTTGATTTGGCAGCCAAGGGGCAAATGACATTTTATATAGATAAATGTAAAGTTATGCACTTGGGGGCCAACAACATGGAGACATTATCCTGCCCCTGTACAAAGCATTGGTCAGACCACATTTGGAATATGCAGTCCAGTTTTGGCCACCAGTTCACAAAAAGGACATTGTGGAATTGGAGAGAGTGCAGAGAAGGGCAACTAAATTATTAAAAGTAATGGAGGAGCTCAGCTATGAGGAGAGATTAGCTGAACTGAATCTATTCTCCCTTGAGACGAGACGAGACGTTTAAGGGGGGGATATGATCACCCTGTATAAATATATAAATGGTCCATATAGAGAACACTCTTCCCAATTATTCACTTTGAGATCATTACATAGAACTATAGGTCACTCTTTGCGTCTGGAGGAATAGAAGTTTAAGCTCTGGATAAGGAAGGGATTCTTCACTGTAAGGTCTGTGAAAATGTGGAGTCGGCTCTCTCAGGAAATAGTTTCAGCAACTACTTTAGATTGCTTCAATAAAGCATACACAGTGCTGTGCATTCATTTTCACATAAGTATTTTGAAGACTTTTTGCATTTTCTAAAGGAAAAACTGGAAGCCTTAGCAGCGGTTGAGCTTGATGATTCTTCAGAGATGGAAAACACACAAACTTTAAAAGGTTCCCCAGTTAAAGGTCTCAATACCTCAAAAACAGATTCCATGCAAGAAAGCCCTCAGATCACTAATGAAGTGTTTCAGTCTTGGATTCTTGGTTTTGTGCTGTCTCGGGCTCCACCTATCCGGAAGACAGTGATGGCTGACGGGTTTAATAGGCACCTTTATCTCCTGGCATGTCTAAATGTGCTTAGCAGAAATAACGGGTACAAGGCAGAGGTAAATCGATCTGAACATGGCATAACATCCATTCGAGCATTACCTCAGGTAAGCGTTATGAACACATACATCTGCCCAAAAGTGTGTCTCTATACACATGATAACACAGGGCAATCTTCTCCCATTCATTGCTGAACACATCACAGAATGCAATTTTATTGACTTGATGGAAGTATGAAGGTAGCTATAGCTGACCTGTAAAAATCAATTGAAGCATGCAGAATTTGAGGTTGTGGTTTAGTCTTGCTAGAGAAAACAAGCTTGGCAATGATCATCTCTCTTTTACTGACTGATGTCGACCTCCTACAAAAGTGGAACTAAAACTGCTATATTCACCTTTCCATCACAGGGAGCTGCCAAATTCTTCTTTCTAATCCTCTATACTATACAGTCCTAGGCCATCTTGATTATCTAAGCCAAGCGCCTTCAAGTTTGAATTTTTGACTGGTAAAGGTGCACATGTCTTAGTCATGGCTTACCCATACACTTTGTCATTAGTAGAAATTATAGAAATCATGAAACTTTTTTTCTGCCCAATCAAGGTCATGGCAGACAAGGTTTTTCAAACGTTTTAGGTCCATTCACTGCCTATTACTATAAGTTACAGAACAGTTTGATCCCAAGTACTCTATAAATTGGAAGCCAATTTTAAGGAATTATATACTATGTCTAAAAGAGTTCTGCTAGCGACAGTGGTTTACATAACTACCCAAATTTGACAGCATTCTAACTGGCTAAATCTCCTAGAATGTAAGAATCTCTAAACACTTTTTTTCTTTATTTTTAGAGGGCTGTCAAGTTCCACTGCAAGAGGTCACCACTGCACTTTGCCAACATATGTCCTGAGGCACTTAATCACAATGTATCTGGTTTTAATGAGATTTTGCTGGAAAAAGTCAAATGATCAAAGCTGTTGGATGAAGTACAAATAATGTATTTTTAAAAAGGGCTTTTCCCATATTTTAAAGACTTTTGACACTAATTTTACACTTTGTTGATCAATGTGCAATAATTATTAATAGATGGTATTATGTTAAGTCTTTTATGTATTATACATCCTTGCCCAAATTACACAGTATGTAAATGGGTGTTTTGCACTGACTTCTCTGTATGCGTTTGAAAACGAGCTGTCCCAAGTGACAGTAAAGTAGAATTGGATTCTATTTTCCACAGAGATTTGTAACACTCTGTAACTGTATATCAGATATGTTGAATATCACTATTTATAATAAAATAGCCATTGTAAATGTTTTTGAGAACATAAATGATCAAAAAAGTTGTTTTAATGCAGAACTTTACTTAGAGATTACTCCCCTGTACCAAAACCAGATGAAATGTCAGGATGTGGAGGATAGTGATGGAGAAGTTTGTTTTTGTTTGCGTTTTGAGTTACACTTTAAACAAACCAACCCAGGAATAAGAGACAAATATTCCAAGGTTTTGCCTGTATATTTGAACTTTACACAAATAAAAACACACTACTTGGTCCAGGTAAAAAAAACAAACATACAAATATTTCTTCAGTGTGTCTGAATCTGTCTCCGTATTACTTTCCACTATTGCTTGATTTAGCAGAACAGATTAAAGGGAGAAGCATATTAGCATCGTCACTGCCTTAAATGAGTCACAATGGCCCAAAATTGATATGATTGAGAAACAGTTGGGCAAAGTTAAGGTTGATAAAGCACCAGGACCTGATGGATTACATCCATGTGTTCTCAAAGAGCTGAGCTTGGTTATTTCAAAGCCATTATTTCTAATTTTTAGAGACTCTTTAGTCACTGGCATGGTACCAATGAACTGGCGTAGGGCCAATGTGGTTCCTATCTTCAAAAAGGGAGCAAAGTAATTACCAGGTAACTACAGACCAGTTCGTTTAGCGTCCATAGTTGGAAAGGTCCTAGAGAGTTTGATAAACAACTATATAATATTTGCTGTCAGACACTTCTCTATAAGTGATAGTTAGCATGGCTTCAAGAAAACAAAATACTCTTTTTGTGAGGAAGTAAGTAAACAGTGAAATAGCAGTTGATATAGTGTACTTGGACTTTGCTAAAGCGTTTGACGCTGTACCCCACAGATGGGTAATATGCAAGGTAGAGTCAATAGGTTTAGAAAAGTCAATCTGTAAATGGATAGAGAACTGGCTTAAAGACGGCATCCAGAGAGTTGTAATTAATGATTCATACTCTGAATGGTCTAGGGTTATTAGTGGGGTACGCCAGGGTTCAGTGTTGGGACTTTTACTGTTGAACATCTTTATAAATGGTATAGAATTTGGGAATAAAAGTACCATTTCTGTGTTTGCAGATGACACCAAACTATGTAATGGAATTATGTCCATACAGGATGTCTATAATCTACAAGCAGGCCTGGATGTACTGTTTGATTGGGCAGCCAAATGATATTTTATATAGATAAATGTAAAGTAATGCACTTGTGGGCTAACAACATGCATGCTTCATACTGTCAGAAGTCAGAAATGGAAAAAAATCTGGAGGTTCTGGTATATCATAGACTTGATGGGGGGGGAATGGGGTGCCACTCCATCGTTCTCCCCCGCCCCTCTGCATGGGGCAGAACGGTGCTGTATGTACAGCACTCGTTCATGCATCGTGCAGTGGATAGTTGTTGGAATGGATCGTGAAAGATCCTTTCCAACGACTATAATTGGAAGTGTGTACACAGCTGAAGAGGGCACTCTGCACCTGGAGGAAAAAAAGTTTAGGCTCCGGATAAGGAAAGGATTCTTCACTGTAAGGTCTGTGAAAATGTGGAATAGGCTCCCTCAGGAAGTAGTTTAGGGAACTACTATAGATTTTTTTTCAACCTAACCTACTATGTAACTATGCATGTTTAGCATTCTTTCACATTTTATTTTATAAGACATTTAATAATTTATTATACTGTCCAAAATATAGATATATTCCTCCATTCAAATAAGATTGTACTTTACTAAACAATTTAACTTTTTAGTAACAAATGTTACTTTGGAAAAAACTGAACATTTGCACACAAGTTCCACGGAATGTACTTCATACATCAAAATTGTTTAGTTTGGTGGTTATTTTTTGTATCAGGCTTTCAAAAATACTAATTTGTATCCAGGATGTTTTCATTAAGTGTTTGAATATATTAAGGCATCGCATGTTCTACTGAGAAAATATGTCTTTAAAAAAAAAAAAAAAATCTAAATATAAAACTTTGCTATAATTCATAGGGCAAAATTGTTATCTTTTAGAGAACCCACTGCCTTCAAAGAATTTCAGAAACACTTCATGCAGCTGTGTTAGATAAGCCTGTTTTTATTCTATGTAATCATCGCTGTATGCTCAAGATCTGGTATAAAAACAACAAACAGAAATACAAGCTTAAGGACAATACACAAAAGGTTGTATTAAACCAAAAAAAAAAAAAAAAAAGATAGTCTACTAACCTATTTTAGATCAACATAGCTCTTCAAAACTTGAAGATGTTTATGTAGATAAAAAAAAAAAAAAAACAGTATGGAACCAAAATGGAGTGCCCGATATAAGAAATACACATAAGATTGGGTTCCATTCATACTTACAGATTTTTTAAAGATACTGAATTCCATCCGCATCTAGCTCCTTATGTAGTAAGGTGTAGGGATATGTTCCAACAACTCCACCTGGCTCACTCAAAGAATGGTAGCCGGAATAGCTCCGTCACCATAAATATTAAGGAAAAAAATGTAAAGCCCACACAGAGCTTCACATTGTTTTGTATCTTTTTCTTCCTGGTACAATAGCCACAGAACAACTTAGATACGCTTCCTGGTATACAAATACTGCCATCAGTCCAGAATCACATTTTCTTTCTCTTCTTCCTCTACAATAGAAAGGCATTGGTCTGCAAATTCTACAAACAAAGGTTCTTGCATATATTTTTTTAATTCCAGATCTTTGTTTTCAGCCTGGTCAAGTGCTGCAACCAATTGCCGAAGATGCGGATTGAGTAATAAATGCTTTACCTCCTCTGACTCCCCTGTAAAAGGTGGAAAAGAAAAGCCACTTAATATTTGCAAGACTGAATTGGAGAAAAAAAAACAAACAATAAATGCACTCAATTTTGATTTTCACAGACAAAGGTAACCAAAGAAATCTGATCTCACAATATGAGACAACAGGTGATTTTTTTATGCAATAATGTAAAAAACAAAAAATTGCCTGTAAATAATGGGAAATATTTGACGAAATTTCACTTTATCAATCACACAGTTCCCAATTACTGTATAGAGGGCTACATTGATGTCACGTCTGTCATCAGATGACCCGGAGCCTATACTACAGAATAACAAGCATACAGTAATTAAGTATTCTTACCCAACATTTTTAGCTTCTGTAGAGAGACTTTGTCAGATTCATCATCTTCAATCAAATTGCCAGCTAGAACAAATCAAATAGAACAATTTCAAATTTGGATACACAATCTAGAGTGCTTACAATTTGAACTCACAACATTCCCTGTCCAGATTTTATATTTAACTTAACTTTATTAAATATAATACCTAAATAAATTTTTATCACTCAATCATTACAGTATATACATATGCTGATTTTGAGTAAGTCAAGGTCAGATGTAAGAAGATTGCAGCTTTCCAGCAAAAAGTGACTATCTGCAAGAAACACGAGGGAAAGAACAATTCTGCAAATGTCCTTCATAGAATAGTGATAAATACAGTTGGCCACAGACACACCAGTCCTAAGTCAAATGTCACCCAAGACAAACGTTCATGACATCACATTTTAAAGAAACGGTATATATACTTTCACTTGGCCTCACAACATAAATGGTTTTATGTGATCCTGGTATCCACATATCACTGATGTTTATTGACGTGTACATGCTTTTATAATTGCATTTCACTTTTTTTTCTAGGAACAAACCACAATAAAGCTTTGGCTGCTTTCGTTTTGTCCCTAGCTAGAGTTATATGAAGGTACCATTGACCACGTGACAAAGCCAGCGTCTTAGCCTTACTCTAATGCATGTCCAAAGTCCGGCCTGGAGGCCAATTGCGGCCCGTGTTTAGATTTCCGCAGCCTCTGTCAAAATCAATAATATGTGGCCCACCAGCACTGACCACAGTATAAACAACACACACATACAAAAAAGCTATTTTATATTTTATTAGAGTTGATTAACCGCCTTGCAATTATCAGCCTGCTCATCAGCATCCGATTCTAAGAATGTGCTCTGCACGGAGCCCGCACTAAGACCGGAGACTGTGCACAGGGAATCCCTCCTGTCACCCTGGTGGGCGTGTGCTGTGTGGACCAGTGCAGACCACACCCACACTAACCGCAAGTACGTGCTGAATGGTTGGCCCCCACACATTTTTCACCTCACCAAATCTGGCCCTCTTTGCAAAAAGTTTGGACACTCCTGCTCTAATGCTTTTGGGATGGACCCAAGAAAGAATACTGAACTTAGCTTACAATTCCAAGCTGTTTATTAAAACCAAGCTCTAAGCTTTTCTTAACCAAACTAATCAAGTAAACTACTATTACCATTGTTCTGCTGTGGTTCACGTCTTGACGCAGCTGGCAATGAGGCTTCTGTAGATGTTGTAGCTTCTCTGCGAAGACATGTCTCTACAAAATAATAGAAAATGGCAAATGTAGGGAGCTATATCTTTATACAACTTTAGCAGGCAAATTAGATAAAGCGGACCTAAACTGTAAAAACAAACCACGAGGAGGTAGAACTATCTTTTTGTCAAAAAAGGCCCCTGGCTCCTGACGGCTTTTTGTTAAGCTCTAAACTGTACCGTGCACACACAGACAGCACTGAACCTGCCACAGCTGCATTGCAACCAAACAGGGTTAAGTAAAGTTATGCTTTAAAGCCAAACAACCTAAAACAAAGCTGTAAATACGGTATCAATAAAGACTTTTTTTGAATGTACAGTACATACCTGCATTAAAACATCCACAAAGATGATCATCAAGTTAAATCTTGAATGTAGATTTAATAGGAGGCAAACAAATCTGGCTGCTCCCTTTTCAGTATAAAGCCAAGTTCACTGACAGGGTGACCAGCATGGGGGGTAAGCCAAATGACTTTCAGTCTTCAGACTGCAAGGATCCATAACAATGCATGGGGAAATCTCACACACAAACACACAAGAGAATCTGCAGTCACTTTTATTAAGACTTTGAAGAAACCCTATGCTTTACCCACAATTAAATGCTACACATAAGCACCTTTGTATTATTCCACTGCCTCTACATTCACCTCAATTAAACGTACTGCTCAGTATGTGATTCTAGAAGAAGGGGTGGCTTTAAAGAAAACTTTTCCTGTATGGGTAAAGCAATGGTTCACTTTAAACTGGTAGATCATTGGTCTTCAGTTTAGTTTCATGTACGCTGCATTTCCCTGTCTACTGTTTTTATTACTGTACATTAAATTGGCCTAAATATATCATTAACAGCACATGATAAAACACATTATTGTGCACCTTAGCTATATGGCAAAGGAAACCCACATTTTTTTTTTTTTACTTTTTTTATTTGGGTACATTTTTTCATACACATACAACCAACAGAAACAAACATTTTCATAGCAATCTTGTGTGAAGGCAGAAAAAAAATGTGTTAAAGGAACCTATTTATAGAAGTGTCAGTCTGCACAGTACTAGATTTTGCAGTGTGTACTTCACAGGAGTCATTCACAACATGCAGGCTGTGATGTTCCATTAGGCATTGTGCTCACTATGTGTGGTCCAGTGCTGTTCATTGCCTTTCACATAGTATGCAATATGCAAGGATATCAGATAATGCTTAGAAAGCAAAGTCCGATGTTTCCACCTATGCGTTGCACTGAAGTAGGTTTTGTCAAGCAGCACTGAACGCATTTCTGTCCATTTTTGTGCGTTGCACACTTCAGTGTAATGTAATGGAGTCAGCAGCACATTAAACAGCCACACAGGTGTCTGCATTGTAAGACATTGGATGGCACAGCGTTTTCCTTCTAGTGGGAATGAAGCTTTAGAGAACACTGTAATTGGTAGAAAAGCTGATCAAGAGACTTGCAGGCCATCTTACTGTGCTTTTTCTCCTGGCTTTGTAAAATAAGAACAGTAATAGGTTTACATTTTGGGCAGCCATCACCACCACCATACTGCTGCTTTACAAACTGAACATATCACAGATGGTGCAACCTGCACTAACATGTATCAAAAGAAAAAAAATCATGTTCACATATTTCTGCAGGTGAATGCAGAGCAGACAATATGGTAAAGTAATGAATCCACAACCTTTATTCAATGCTTGACCTATATCATATCCTTCATTCAGCAGCTCCCATTATATCTTCCATGTACTACACATACAATGACCCCCTCCAGGCAGTGACACGGAGTCTGGGGCCAGCTCTATGTGTATGGACAATCTAATCTCTGCTGAAGCTTCCCTCCATGCTGGGCCCATCTCTACATAACACGGACCACACCAGAACAAATCTTACGATATCACCACACAGACTAGAAAACAGAATATTACCTTTATGTGTCTTGTAGCAGGCCAAGGAGCAACTGTATATAGGAAAAAAAAAACAAATCAGGGAGAAACAAACAAGAAATCATCACAATCACAAAGATTTTACAAGCAAAGCACAACGTGAGCACAGCTTTAGATAAAACCCAATACCTTGAGAACTTTAACAAGAGACCAATGTTTCCGATCATGAATATGCAGATTTTATGCACATAATACTCTGATCCTTCCATAAAGCTCCTCAGTCTGGCTGGTAAAGTGCAATGAATGCTGGCTGTGCTCTTGCTTTAGCAGCTGAAATGGCATCCAGATTGGGTGCAGAGCTAATTTAGGGGACTTTAGAACAGACAATATGTAGATAGTCAGCTCTGTGGTCTGGGAAGTGTTTATGATCTTGAAGCACCCAACAGGTCAATGAATACTAGGCTGGTAGCCACAGCATGCAGCCAGTGATGTCGAGGAAGTAAGCTGCCACATGGCTAACATCAGGATGAGTCCAACAACCTGAGCCTTTAACTCAATACAGCAATGGCAGCCTCCTCCCTTCACCTCTTACAGGATCTTTTCATTGGAAACACACAAGGAATGTACAATAAATGACATTTAATGATAACAGCAAGTATTATAACAGCACGTGCAACGTAATACAGAGCCCACGTGAGGCTGAGGTCACTGCGGATGCCTAGGTCCCTGCCCACAGCGAACAAATCACTGAATAATGATCAGAACTTACTAGCGAACCCGGCACCCAGGACAGCGATACTTCACACTGCCCGCACTACACACATTGCACGCAGCTTCCATCGCGGCACGAGACTCTAGGCGCACGCGTAGTCAGTTGTTTCACGTAAATACGTCACACCCACATGTAGGCGGGGCCAAGGTCAGCCAGCAGAGGGCGCAGGGAAAGTGATTGTGAAACAAGGCGCAATGGGTATAAACGATGTTCCTCGCTAAATCAGATTTTGCTACCCTATGTGTGGGAAATAATGACAGAATAATCTCTCAGAAAATGCTACCTTATCAAAATGTGCTACTCTTATTTTCCTATTTCTTGCAAAGTATTAAGACAATGTTTTTAAAGGATATTCTGTCCAGTAATGAGAAGCAATGTTATAAAATAAATTGCTTGCTTTCAAGGTATATTAACAATTCTCTTTAATGTCAGGTTCTACTACTCTTTAATTGCATTTATGATAGAATGATAGTGTCTTCAAGCAGAACTTTTATATATATATAAAAAAAAAATAAGACCTTTGTTTTTTGAGAGCCCTTAATTGCTCCACAATCCAAGTGCAGTCATTCCCACTCCAGCGGGCGCTGCCATCATCTGTCACCTGATCTCACACTGGGCAGGCGTGAGATGGTGCATGCGAAGAAGGAGCAGCCCAAAGCCTCCTGGGCAATTCCATCATTCACATTCAGTCTTTACTGCTAGAGTGGTAAAAATAGAAGGGGTCCTCCCTGAAAAAATACATTTATCATTTTCTGTTTTTTATTTACCTTTTCAAGGTCCATTAATGTCTAAATTTGTCTGATTAGGTGTAGTGGCAGAAAGTACTAATGGGTGTATATTATCCTCAAAAGTTTCATATGGTTTCAATCAATTTCAACATGGATTGTGTCTAAAAAAATGCATGCAGCCATCTGTTGTCTTCTCTATTCCACTGACAACTGTACATCGAATGTTTAGTGTAGTTATTCCAGTCAGCATGAATATATGTTTAGTTTTTGTTGGTTTCAGGTTTTTTGCTTTACATCTTCAAGACTTGTTGATCCCAGAATCAATATTGTGTGTATGCGCCAGCCTTTCTCACAATTAACAGGCATACTCCAACTAAGAAGTAGAGAGCTAATGGTTTTGCATTTTATTGCATTATGTTATGTGGTTGGGTTTGTTTTCCAGTAACTATTGCGCACTCTTTGCAGTATGCACAAACTTTCTCTGTAGACTTCTCAGTAAGGGTTTTGTGCATTATTGATGCCAGGTGTAATACCCAAATAGACAGAGCCTGATTGCTGTTCAAATTTTATTCCTTTCTAGGTCATAGAATGGCGTTGCATGACTATTTTGCATATACAGTTAGGTCCAGAAATATTTGGACAGAGACAACTTTTTTCAAATTTTGGTTCTGTACATTACCACAATTATTTAAAATGAAACAACTCATGCAATTATACTGCAGACTTTCAGGCTTTAATTCAGTGGGTTGAACAAAAAGATTGGATAAAAATGTGAGGAACCTTGCAGTGCACCCTCTGTATTTACTTTCATGCAGTCTTCTCTTTATGGTAGACTTGGATATTGATACACCTACTTTCCAAGATTGCCTGCATTTACAAATGTGCAAACTTTGTTTTTAATTGCATCCTAGGTGAACAATGTGTGAACCCTGTGAAATGTTATAAATGGACCCCCCTAGTGATCAGGAGACAGTCCTATATCACATGGTAGTAGAGACTGCTATTTTGTTACATGTAGTTATCTTATACCCAATGTATTTTATAAGTCAGCAAATGTAAACAATTCACTGTGACTGCGAAGGAGGGAAATTGTGATGCATTTCTCGAATGGGAGGTAATGAAACTAAATCCCACATATCCTTTGAAATTTGACTAATGATATTACACCTTAATGCACACACTGGATAACATATTAAACAAAATAGTTTTAAAAATTGTCTCACTCGTCTCTATCTGTGTAACTTTTCCTCAATTATTGTTTATTGCATTACTCCTATCGATATATCTTGTTTCTGGTTGACAACATGAATAGGGCATGAGGTGAGTCCAGTAATATAAATACTGTATAATATTTTATATATATATATATATATATATATTTACACAACCTACAACACAAACACTTGAAGCAGTCACTGTAATATTGAGACACAATTTTTACATACCAGCAAACAATAGAATACATTTTAGAACAGAGTTTTATTGAAATGTTACATTTCATTTTCCCTGACAAAATATATTTGGTATTGCAAAGTTGAGCATGCACTGGTAATGCTTTAAAAAATGCAATAGTGCAAGTCATTGATAAAGGAAGAAGATGCAGAGATGATAGAGAAACATGGCTTACATAGAAATCAAACCACAGTACTTCCCTACCTGTTATCACATGACCTGCAGCTCATTTCTCCAATTTTACATCAGGCATTGCAACCATTATTCTATGGGTTTTTTTATTTTTTTTTATTTTAATAGGAAAGCTGCATCATTTTGTACTTTTTATAAACAAACCATACACTGCCCTTCGCATATAAAATACACAAACACACTTTCAGAGGTGCGTTTCAACCTACCATGTGCCTATACAACACAAATTGTAACTCATACATCATACAATCCAATAGCTTATTCTTACAAAGATTTTTTTGCTTAATAAATTAGTAAATAGGTTTTCCTTCCAACTGTATTACATATTGGGAGAAAGTCACCATTCACTTTGTTCAAAAGTCAAAACAATTTTCAAATAACTTACAATGCATTATTTTTTTGTAATCCATACTTAATAAACAATATTCTAAACCAAAATATTATTGAGGCCTTTTGTCATATGTAAATACAGTACAATATACAAGTTACAGCACATTCATTTACACTGGATTGCATCACTCATCGTCATTTGAGTTTTCCTGACCTTCTGCACTTTGTTCAGATCGATCTGGAAATAGAACAAGGAAATTAAATAAAATCAAAGTTTTAAGCAAAGACAATGCTAGGGTTGTGAGGCTTCAGTGTTGCACAACAATGGCTATGTATTCTATTTTTAGAAGGAGCTCTTGATCTGTAAAGCTTTAAGGCTTTCAAAAAGGTTAAGGGCCTTCATTTCTATAATGGCGATTTTGTGGGGAAAAACTGGTGTTTAAAGATATGAAATACAAAAAATGATGTATAAAGTGTAGATAAAAATTTTGTTCTGTAATCAAAATCAGTTGTTTTTGGACTTTTTTTTTCTGAATGAAGGGTAGTTTAGGATGCTCATTTATGCTCACTCCTTACCTTATTATTATTATTCTTTAACTGCTTCTATTCTAGCAGGTAGACCTTACCCCCAAATTAATTTATTTTTTGTCAGATGTTCCCTCAAATGCCAAAAAAAAAAAAAAAACCTACAACCAAAACACTTCTTAACTCAAACTCATGGCTCATTAGATGTTGAAGGATGAGAATACCAGCACAAAGTTTACAATCCAATCTATATTATGTGCATCTTACCAGCTCTGATATGATTTAGTGATGCCAACATTCGTAGCATAAAAGAGGCAGGCACTGTGATGGTGTTTCGAGTTTCTTCCAACATTAATTCATTCCTTGACATAATCTGAAAAAATGTCATAAGTGTCAAAATATAAAAACCAAGAATACAATAAGGAATAGATAAAATTGTGAAAGATTAAAAAAAGGAAAATAACAGCGTGTGTCTACTTGTCATTCTTCCAGCAATGAAATGTCATGCTACCCAAAGACAAGGCTACCCAGCAGCACAGGGTATACACTCAGTATTCTTATAAGTAGCTTTTTTTTACACGGCATCTTGATTACAGACAGCTATAATAATCTGTAATTTGCTGCAATACAGTTCAGCAGATGGCAGCTTAAAGCTGCCAATCCACTGCCACTACTAAATGAAATGCTCCCCAGAGGAAGCCTCTCCTACAAGAACTCTTAAGAATTTTCACCCCTGGATGGGGTTATAAACTTACAATAATAATTGAGAGATCTGTTTAAAATATAGTCTCAAAAACCCCACATGCATTTTTGGTTGTTATACTTTTTTGTTATTTCTAAAGATTATTACTACCATTATGGATGTTTATGATATTTATGAACTGTGTCTTTAAATACAAGTTTGCCTAAAAAAACCCTCCTTAGTCTCTTTAACCTTTGTTAGGAGTAAGGGGTTGGCGTATACATATATATCTGTCACAATACCTGTCGGTTCCAGCGGCACTCCCCACTGAACCGTCCTGCGGTATCTTGTGCATGTTTACCTCATCAATCTGCCAGATGCAGCACTCGCTATGCCTCTGCCTGAGTTAGCAGTCTTGCTCATACTGACACAGCCCAGGTAGGAGGAGCTCCTTAAAGGGACAGAGGCTATTTAGCATCAGCAGTAATGGAGGCTGATGCTGTGACTTTGCACCAATTACCTTGCTACTCTGTGTTGTGCTTCTTTGCTACTTCTGATCTGACCCGTGCCTGGACTTCGAATATGCCTGTTTACCTGCACTGTGGAGACCCTGACAATATCTAAATTTGTTGAGCATTAGGAGGTAAACACCTTTCGTTTTCTTACACAGTACTGTACAATAAATATTTGCAGATGCCAAATCTGTATACGTAGCATACAATCTATAATGTCAAAAAAAAAATAAGTTTAAAACGGGTAAGATAGGTTGAAGAGGTAGGTTTAGAGGACATGTTTAAATTTAAATTTGATAAAGACAAAAGCTAGCACAACAGAATGAAAGAGGGAATTCCAGAGAGTCGGAAGTCTTGGAATTGTGCGTAGGAAGACGTTTTGAGTCAGCAAATCATGAGTAGGTCAATGGAGGTGCAGAGAGCGGACCAAGGGGTATAATTGTTTGTAAGGTCAAAATTTAATTAGAACAGGAGCCATGAAAGGATTTAAAGTAACGGAGCCAATAAAAGATTCAAAGCAATATAGCTTGAATTTGAAGATTAAAGTAAAAATGAATCCAAGGTAATCAGATGAGGAGTGGGGGGATGGGGGGGATGGGAGGGATAGTTGCAGGATTCCAGATAGGTTGTAAAAGCAAACGTGTGATAAGACATGCATTAGTGTAACAATCTCTTGGGTAGGGGTCTAACAGTAAGATTTATTTTAATCAATGTAAAAAAATCCAGTTCATTCCGGCACATGTGCAATAAAAACATGAATACATAGTGCCTAAACTAAAAATTAGGTGTTAAGTGTTCACCTGTACTAAGGTCACTGAAGAAGTGTACCTTCGTTGTCAAGCTTTTGAGTTATTCTTAAAGTTACTCAGTCACTTCAAAAAAATAATAATAAAGCTCCCTGTGTGATGGGCCCATAATGACAGACTGTCACATTTGGGGCAGAATGGTGGCTCAGCAGTTAGCAGTCTGGCCTTTGCAGTGCTAAATCCCAGGATTGAATCTCTGTCATGGAGTTTGCAGGTTCTCCCCATGTTTGTGTGGGTTTCCTCCGGGCACTCCAGTTTCCTCCCGCATTTCAAAAACATGTAGTTAGATTAATTGGCTTCCCCCAAAACACTTGACCTTAGACTATATTAAAGATAGATGACTGAGGTAGAGACATTAGATTGTGAGTCCCTTTGAGGGACAGCTTGTGACATGACTATGGGCTTTGTAAAGCGCTGCGTAATATGTTGGCTCTATATAAAAACTGAATAATAATAATTTAGGGCAATAAAGTATGTGGAAAGCAGTGGACAAACTATATCCCTATAATTAGGCTTTAGGGATTACCCTGTTTAGAATTGCTCCAAGGCGCACGCACTTTACACTTGCTAGCAACTTTTTTTTTTTTTTGGCAGAGCCACCTAATATGTACATGTTCAAAACTCTCAATGTGTTTGCACAAGTACACACATTCCACCTGTCTGCAGTAACAGGAGTAAAGTTTCACCATCTTCCAATGAACATTACATACACCTCAAGAACATGTAGAAATATAAAGGGAACAGCACGAGTAACTTCAGCAGCCTTATCTTTAAAGCTCAGCTATGGCGATATAATGAATGACAACTAGATTTGTGTATAAGATCATTGAATTATATAATTAGGTACACTGACCAAAATTTACATTTTTCTTTCAGCATCAACAAACATTTGTAAATTAGATGCATTCTTGTCTCACCTCTTCAGCAAGTGCCCAGTTGAAAGATTTTTCTTCCTCAAGTGGTGACCATATCTTGATATTGTAGTCTATTCCAGATGATGCTAAAACTACATCCATAATTTCAAATAAATTGTTGAAATGGTAAATGTTTTAACAGGCATAATCAGATAACATGTTACATCTATATTTTTACATAATATATGTCAAGGAGATCATTTCATTTACTGAACTGAACAATGTGTGTGAATTCAGTCCCACAACTGCTTGAAATGAACTGCCTATTGATAGATTCCAGGTTTCCAATAATTGTGGAAAAATGATATTCTTGGATGAAAGCTATATACTAAATCTCCAAAGAAGAGCACTGTCATGAAACTACCCTCTTGAAGGTTAAAACCTTAAATGAGAACAAGGAATATTGGGGGGGAGGGGGGCAGCTGGAAATATGTTATGAGTTTGTATGGCAGCAACACTCATAATAAACTATGACGGGGACAACCTCAGGGAAGGTCAGTGGCGAGATAAAAGAGTTACACTTGCTTAGCCAAAATATAGCAAATGTAAAGTCCAGCTGACCATTCCTCAGAAAGGAAGATATTTTAAAACTAGTATGCCAAATATTTTCAATAACATTAATTCTTGTACTTAAGGCCTCTTTTAGCAACCAATATTGGGAATTATCCAAATAATTATTAACTAGATGGTAAAGAACTCCATCAGTTATATTTATAGAAGCCCTCTTTATATTTTTTTGGAGTTGCCCAATACCCAACACCTTCTGGGCAGAAGTTTCTGACATCCTGACACCGGACTGAAAGTTTTAGGTGTACTTGGGTTCTACTGCATTAGTTTTGCTCTTGTGCAGATTATCTGGCATTATCGCAGTGTAAAGCTACGTACACACTTCCAATTATTATCGTCGGAAAACGAACGACGAACGTTCCTGCACGATATATATGAACGATCGTATAGCACCGATCCTGCACATAGAGGTAACGACACGATCGTTCGTAGATATTGTACACACAATAGATACGATCGTTTAAGCGATAGAGGAACTATGTGCACGACAGGAAAGTGAACGGACGTTCGTTCATCACGCATGCTCTGAACATGGACGATCAACGAACGACCGTACACACGAACGATGTTCAACGATCGTCGCCCAATCCGATCCGCCGGTCCGGTCGTTCGTTTCCAACAATTTTCCTCGTTCGTCGGCGTCGTTGGTTACTTTTTTACCAACGATTTTTTGCCCAATCGATCGTTCGTCGTTCGATTGGAACGATAAAAATTGGAAGTGTGTACGCACCTTAACACTGCTTCGACCACGAACCCACAATCATCTTCAGATTCTGTTTACACTAATTAATGATTAAAACTCAGAGCAGATGGCTGCTTTTTCAGTTTTTAGTGAATGAAATGTAGATTATAGCGCTTAGTGATTTTGAAGGCTGGGTTCAAAACTGTTGCAATAGATCTGACATGAAGGGAAAATAAAAAAAAAACACAGCAAACTTACTTGGTTCATATGGATGTGGTTGAACACAATTAACCACATGGTTGTCTGCTTCTAGAAGCATTAGATGCTCAGCTGTGTGTCGATCCCAAATGAAAATGTGACCACAGTCAGATCCACTTATGACAAAGTTTTTACCCCAAAAGCCAGCCTCCTTTATCTGTAACGAAAATTGTATTTGTTTATAAGAGGATTGCTGGTAAAACATATTACGCAATTTGCTATCTCTCAGCTGTATGCTTTTGGAACAAACAAAGGACAGATCATAGTGGTGTCTGGAAACCAAATAACAACTTCAGAAAATGCTAGATGACAGAGGCTGACCCTTTAGTAGGCCCAGGACTCACAAACAGAGGGTTTCCTAATTTCAACTACCTTTCTGTTTTTTATATTTGGTATTGGTTTATAATATAAAAAACAAAAAACTCCCAAAAAGATGCACAGAGGCGGTAATACCTTAGATACACCATGTAGTCTCTCTTTTTTATATTAATAAAGTAAAAAATACTAAATTTGTCTGATTGCTCAAAGGGCCCATTCATATCTATCAGGTCTTGTTTGGTGCCATATGTTAGGATGTGATCACGAATACACAAACAGGGCATTCTTCTGAGTTTAGTTACTACTGGAGATCTTTAGATTATTTTGGGTGACCATTTTCCAAATGATTACTGTACAGACAGTATGCTTGGCTGTTGCTGAGCAGTTTGTTCTGTTCTGTGGAGAGGGGAGAAGAAAAGGATAAATGGAAGGTGCCCTGTTGTGTTCTCCCAGATGGGCTGACGCTGGTTCTTTTTAAACCCAGTCAAAAACTGAAAAAAAAAACAGGAAATGACATAATTGTGTCATCAATGAGTCAGCATTTTAGCCAGGAAGAAGATACTGGCCTTGGATTTTGGCTAAACAAAATGGCACTTTCATGGAGAGAAAATCAGCAACCTATACGAGTGGCAATAAATATATATACATGTTTCACTTGCACATTAGCTAGCATGCTTATAGTTAGCATCAGAACATGTCATATGGGCTAAGCCCACTTTAAATAAAGCAACAAAAATTGTACACAGACAGATAACAGACATCTAGGTCTCTGGGCGATAATGGGTCATTAACATTCAGCACAGGACTTGCTGACCATTCATGGGCACATTAATGGGCAAATAAAATGACTGGATACAGGTAATCTTTGAAAACATCTTCGTACCATAGTTCGGGAATTCCGGTGACCCTTGAACACAATTTTAGGAGAAGGCTGACGAACATTTTGCATATCCAACTCTTCTAGTTCTTTTCTCTCTTTCCTTCTTCTAAATAGCTCCTGGATGCGAGCTACTGCAGACCTCCTACATAACAAACAAAATATTTTATAAACCATTAACTGGAACACTGTACATTTTTTTTCATTATTATAACCACTGCTGCATTAATCATAATACACTTTTACGGAAGTAGATTGTAAAGGTTTACTCACATATTTCTGCATACCTAAAATAAAAGCAATTATCAAACTGCTTCTGTTTAACCAGAAGTGGACATTGGGCACCCAAAAACATGTTTTTCGACGTACAGTGGGTGTTTATAGCACCCATAGTTCTCCTCCCTTGCTGTCACTACCTCCACCCCATTTACTAGAAATTCTAGGCATTTTAAACAGCAGCTGGAAATTGCTGTGCTTTACAGCAGCTTATAAAAACAAATTATGATGTGATATGAATACCCAAATATTTGGACATTTTAAACAAATCCCTCACGGAGAGGCGGTAGTCCCAAATATTTGATCATTTCATAAGAAGTCCCTCCCCCTTTTGTCCATTTTAGTCATTTTTAACCAGGCTTTCTTCAGAGCAGAAACTTTGAAAAAAAAGAAATACCTCCTAAAAGTTCCATGAACTGTGACTGATTGACTTCTCCTTTGATGATGCCTGGATCAATCTGGGGCCAACACCACTTTGTAGAGACAGCTGGACGACTCAGGTAAGGTTTTAGTTATTTATCAAGTGGTATTCCTAACCACCCCACTGATCCCCATAAAAGAGAATTAGCAGAGAAAAAAAAGAGAATATATGGCAGCTAAATGCATGATAGGGATCAACAAATAAAGTGAGATTTAGTGAATTAAGGAGGTATTTCTTTCTTTTCAAAGTTTAAAAAAAAACATTTACAATACCCAAGATTTTTACTATTATGATACCCAGAGTCACCAAAGATTTCATACTTATTTAATTGGTAAACATTCTGGACTGCCCACAGTAGACCCTCATATAATGGTTTTCTCACCACTTTAAAGATGCCTTTCACACAAAATCATGGCAAACTAGATTGATATCATACCAAATATTTAATTTTCAATCCATAATGAAAACCCATCAATCCAGGATTCCGGACAGCAACATGGAAATCAGTGCAACACTTTCATTAGGCTATAACAACGGATACCTTTCTCACTTTAATTTACTGAGGAGGAAATTAATTTAATGGGTATGTCCCTCTGAAAAGGCCTTATAAAAAAGAAAACTGAAAATTAACCCTTTGGATGAGATAAGAAAAACAAAGGGTGAGTTTTTTTTTTTTAAACAAATTTAAACTAATTAAACCATTGTGCATTTTATTTACCTGCTTTAGGTGAACTGTGGGGACCACACTCTTGGGTTATGATTACAAAAAGTGAACAGTCAATGATAGGGCAATGTCTTAAATGACTGCTGGCCAGGAGAAACCGCTGACAAGTGTTTAGTACAGTCCTACCAAACCATGTGTTAAACTAGTCATAGATGTAAATATAAAGATTGCCATGTTGAGGTGTCACCACGCCTCTGACAACTTGCACTAAGGTTTGTCCTTTCCATAAGACTTATGCTTTCATCACCCCATCAACCTCACCATGTTCAGTAGCAATTCCATGCCAAACATTTATTTCTTTTTTTTCTCTTTTCAATTTTCTTGCTAGTTTTCAAATCTATAATTAGCTAAAAAAGAAGGTTATTGCTAAAGAATTTACCATACTCTCTTCTGGATTTTCTGGATGCTTTTGTAGTTTGTTAACCCACCGAAGACTCATGAAAACCACAATGAATAGATTAAAGAATAAAGAAGGAAAAAACAAACAACACTGTTTATAGAACAGGGAATCAGATGTTCCCTGGTGGAGAATCTTCCAGGTCAATGTGTTTCAATGGAAGTAAATTATTTCCACCAGGGAATGTTAGTTTCCTTATTTTACAAAAAGAGCCTGTACAAAAAAGTAGATTATACAAAGGGGAGAAACTACATTTCTAGCTGCACACTGAATTACCACATGGAATACATTTTTACAATTTTAGTATGAACAGGTAGGCACACAACTTCAAATAAGATGCACACACTTGACACAAACACTGCATTCTGTTAGTATGTATAATGGTAAAAACCAATCACAATTTTGCTTATCTAGATTTATAGGTGGCAAGCACGATACAGCAGATTGGTTATATTTGGTCATGAAGCACAGCAGTCTAATATTTGATCTATCATTCAGGTAATCAGAAGAAAGATAACCTTCTATTTATTCATTTAGATAGGATGCCATCATTTTTTTCAGCCACTGGCAAGGCCAACAACCTAAAAGGTTCATCAATATTTGCCTTCTCAGATCTGTAAAAGCAATAAGATTTACAATGCCTGTTTTATGCTCATCTCCTGAGCATGTGCAGGATGTAGCTTCACTGATCACCTTTCTTAAGAAGCATGATGTCCAAACTTTATTAAATTTTGATTGCCTACTCATCTTCCAACCCAAACTATTTACCCACAATACAATACATGGCCAAAATATGAGTATATTCCCCACCGTTTGTGGATAGAACAGGTTCTACCCCTTTGGGAAGGCTTTTACAATATTTTACCTAATTAAATCTATACCCATTTTGCCAAGGCTGCATTTGTGAAATCAAGTACTGATGATGGGTAAGAAGACATTGCTCACAATGGAGATCCAATCCATCCCAATGTTTGAAGTCAGAACTGTTCGAAAGGATTGGAGTTTTTCTACACCAAACTCAATAAAGCATGTCTTTATCAACCAGGCTTTATTATTGGTACAGAAAGTGACCAAAGGACACCACATTTTCTAAAACAAAACCTGTCATTTCAGAAATAAAAAAAGTTTTGTTCACTAAAAGTAAACAAGCAAAATACAAATGAAGGAAAACCATCCTGTATACAGCAGATTAAACACCAGCTATATATTTGCAAATATTATTCAAATAAGAACTACTAGTGCCCTAAAAACACCTACTTCAAAGACAGAAGCTCATTAAAAAACAGTTACACTACAGATTGTTGGGGGTTATTTTGATTTCATGACAGCACATGTACTAACCAAAATTTTGTACATAAATAATAAACAGACTTAAGTAAATGGCGTAACAGAAAACTTTTAGTTACAGAGGCCCTGACCACATTCATCCAAAAAATGCTGCTAGATAGAGTTCTCAAATAACTGTTATTATGAAAGCAGGTTAGTATGTTTCAGAGCAATGCAACTTACAGTTACCTTGTTAACCTATCACTTAGTGATGGACTTCCAACATTAAATCTGTCAAGGTGAGAGAAATACCACACTTCATTGAAATTTAAGGAATATATGTTTATATAAAATGATAATGTTTATGCTGGTTGCAGCTATGTTTCTTTTACCTAACTGCAACTACTCTACTTTTTGATTGTGTGCAAAGTCAATTCACAGGTACATTAGCTTAGCTGTTGGCTCTCCATAGCTAGCCAATAATTAGTAAACTAACTCTAAAGTATCTGTCATGTAATACACCAAAAAGGATCTCTAAAAGTTTTGTTAATGGTTGAGAGTGTATCATCAACTAGTTTCTTAAACATATGTATCCCCAATTAGGGGGTCCCCTCTACAATTGAATGTACAGTAATACGTTCAGACCACAAAAAAAGACTGTACCATATATGGCCAATATCAGACTAATGTTTAAAATATACCAAAGGCTAAAATAGACTAAGTATTTAAAAAAAACTACTGGTCAGGGTCATAGTCAGGTGTGGTAAACCTAATGCAGCACAAATACAGTTCTAGCTCCCAACTCACCTGTTTTGGGTCTGAGCTCTTGGAGGCAACCGAACAGTATTGTCATCGCTGTCAGTTTCTCGATGGCTGGAACTTTCAGACATGTCAGACTGCACTGCATTTTTAGATGTTTCAGGTTGTTCATCCCTACTTGAACTTGTATTTGGTTGTTCAGACCTTATCTTTGTGTTATTTGGGTCTGTTTCCATACTGCTGGTAAGAGTTTCTGCATTTTGCTCAGCAGACACAGAAGTGACTACACAGTTAATAAAAGAAGATGCATGTCAATCACATAGGGATTTTTTCATCAAACAAAATAAATGATAAATAAATAATGAAGTCCTAATAAGACAATCAAAACAACAGGTGAAGTCTAACAGACTAAATTATCTCCTAGCTTCTATTATCTGAGGAATGCTAGTAGTGCTCTCACCCTACAATATTTTCTTGTTTTGTTCCCACTCATCCTAACATTTCCAGTGTTCTGACACTCCTTGTTGCACTCATTATAGAAAATGAATAACTATCAAGGGCTACCTTCCCTCAAGGAATTTATAAAGATTTAATTTAAAGCGCACACATGGAAGTAAAATAATTTAAAAGTGTATTTGGCTTCAGCTGTTTTATATTATGAACCATGGTAAACTACAAGAAGCTTAGAAAAAGATACTTTGCACTGTATTACACAAGTTAGCTTTATAAAACTAGTTCAAATCTAGTACCTTCCATTTCACTTGTCAAAGTAGATTCGGGTGTAACAGCATCATCAGAATGTCCCACTTTTACAGCTACTGAACTTGAAGCAGTGTTGCTCCTAAAACAAAATTAGCTTTAATCAATAAAAATACATGTGCTTGAAACAAACATAAATATAGCAGTTTAGGTCACAAAGGCAATACCATTTGGCTACAGTAAGCACTATAAACAATTCTGGATGGGGCTAATAAAGTGAATATGTGTTTTGCTCATGCAGGGCAAAGTAGAAAATTAACCCAAATGCTAGTTTCAGCAGTCCATATCCATCTTCCATTTGCTTTTCTTTCACTTTATTCACCCTGAAAAATCATGTGAATAATGCATGACAGCACTGGTGCTCTTTTCAATTTTGGTGCAGTTTGCAGTAGCCTCACCACATGTGGCAGGAAAGCAGCCCTTGTGTAAGCTGTCTTAAGTAATTCAGAGCTTACATTGTGCTAACTTCTCTCATTCCTGAAAATGAAAGCCGCCTGGGTGTTGCTGGCTTTTTGTGAGTAGTTGACCCAATAGAACCAGGACACTAAATCCTCTGCTTAGTATGACAGGCAGTAAATTTTTTAAAAAGAGTTCAGATAATGCAACCTACATATTTTCCTCATCACTTGTTCCCATTGGAAGATGTTTTACCTTTGTTTAAAAGGCAACATATTGTTCAAAAAATTTAAAACTCACAAGCTCTAAATTCAAATGCCACCACAATAATGTCTGCATTAAACATGCACTTCCTTCCTGTATTTGTGTGGTTTCCTCCAGGTGATTTGAATTTCAAAACACCCTGGAAGGTTAATTGGCCAATTATGATATATGACATTTGACTGTAAGTTTCTTTGGCTTGGGCGGAGGAGGAATTTTAACATTATAATATACAAATAATAAACTAAAGTTTACAATGCTAAAAATAAGTGACCTTAGTCCAAATCTTAAAACTTTTCCCTAACTTCAGACATTCTTGTTTACTGTAAATCTTGGTTCTCTTAAGAAATGCATATAGTAGAAAGCACTTACCATTCATCTGTGAAATCAAGTCTTATGGTACTTGTGGTAGTTCCTTCTGTACTGTAATGCAGCTGTAACACTGGTTCACTTGTCTCACTTTCTGGTCTTCGTTTACCACTCTCTGCAAAGTTGAAAAAAAAGTAATAAATTGAACTGCATCAGTGCAAGTGAGCACCAATATTGTTTATCTCAGGACCTAAAAATTCAAGACAGATGACCACACATCAAATTAGACAATGAGTGGTATACCCTAACGATAGCTTAAAATATTTCAACAAATAGTTGCTCCTTTTACAAATCAGAAAAATCAATCAGAAAGATAAAAAAAAAAAAAGGAAGAAAAGGGGGTATCAAGAAGGTACACAACATAACAAGCGCACCTGTATGGTAGAGTGTAAGAGAGAAGGAACAAAAGGTAGCCGGGGAAAAAAAAATTCCACCCAGATGAGGGTTCATATCTTCTTAAAATAGTCTGATAGTCTACCTTCATCCAAAAAAAAAAACCCTTAAATACCAAAATACATTTTTTAACACAGATACATAAGTCTGTATAAAAAGATTTAAAAAAATGTTAATAAACGCCAAATATAAAACATATCAGCTAAACCGGTACTATAATGATGATGTGTTGATCAGTGACAACAATTTAAAACATACATAAAGCAAATGCCACGTCCCAAATTGTATAAACAATAGAGAAGTATCCATGCAGAAAGGCAGGACTTTTAAGGCATGTGATATAATAGAAACATATTTGGTAAATTATCACTTTAAAAAACAAGGTAAAATATTGTCATTGTCTGTAAACAAGACAATGCAACAATGCACATCATAATTACAAACTTTCATATGGTTGAAAGAAGTAACAAAGCATTATATAGCATGTTGAAATATAATATATAGTGTTATATCATTGACGCGTTTTGCGGTGTATAGCCGCTTCCTTAGGCCGGGAATTTTAGTAGCGGCGCTATTTCAATGAAAAGAGAGTTTCAGCAGCCGAAAAGGAGTTTGTGATGGTATCAAACGCAGGTAGGCAAAGGTTGGAGTATCAGCAGAGGGATTTCCAACAAACATTTATAAAGTGTAAATATTGGAACTAAATAAAGTTTTCTTGCCAACACCACCAATAAGATTAATACCACATCAATGTACTACATAAACTCCAACTGTATGTAGGTATATTACATATCCCAATATATTTAAATGGCCATTGTTTTATGTTTGGAGAAACTCTACAGGACTCATATAACAAAGCTTCATATACTTAAGCTATCCAAAACTTTTAATCAGGACAATCAAACACTAACAATTCACAGTTCTACAAAGCAAATTTTGTAAGTAATTTTGCAAGTAGTGATCCTTATACAAGAATAGCGATGGCAATATAGAAAACAATGGCGCTTACCAGCTAATTCACTTGAAAGGAGTTTGGGGTGGTTTCAAATCCTCAAATATCAATTTAGAGTATCCCTGGAGTCCAACTTAGCCACCTGCATCCACACCACAACATGCACCGGCTCCTAATGAAGCCGCAAAGTAACGAGCATGGCGTCCCACGTTGTGTGGGACCTGCCCCTACGTCGCTAAATCTTTCCCAATGTAAGGGATAAATCGGGTATTAAAATTGAATGGGAAAATGCTCTTAAATCTTGCTCTTGCTATTGTTTAAATACTATAATGAGGAAATCTGAAGGATAGAAATAGAATTGGACAGCTGTTATGCTGAATATGCTGACATATTGTCTTCTGAACAATTCGAACAAAAGAACAATGAGTTAAAACTTTTTTTTTTTTTTGGATAAATTCAACTTATAACTCAGCAAGCTTTTCTAAGATCAGCAAGCTTTTCTAACAGGGAAAGCATATAAATGGCAGGATCCACACAAATATAAACCCTTTAGACCAGGGGTGTCAAATTCAAATACACAAAGGCCAAAATTAAAAACATAGACAAAGTCGCGGGCCAACCTTGAAAGGTAATGAAAAAATTGAGGAAAGTATTCCTTTTCATTAGATATAAAACCTTTTCATATGGAGAGGTTTTGTTTTCATTTAAGAAAAAATCTTATGCCTCTTTCTCTATTTGTAGCCTTCTGAGTTAAATTTCAATGGTAACCTTTTCGCACAGGCTAATAATAATAATAATAACAATATTCTTCTATGAAAATCCAACCATTCAAGTCCATGCCTTGGAGTAGCAAGGAAAAGTACAGCTGAGAGGGAGTGCTGGAAATGCCAGACTCGGCAAATGCGGAACTAAATTTTATGAGTGGCCCACTGCTGAAACTCCCTCTTCATTGAAATAGCGCCGCTACTAAAATTCCTGGC
Organism: Pyxicephalus adspersus; assembly: GCF_032062135.1. Lineage (NCBI taxonomy): Eukaryota > Metazoa > Chordata > Amphibia > Anura > Pyxicephalidae > Pyxicephalus > Pyxicephalus adspersus. Next base: position 103,061,705 of record NC_092858.1, read on the forward strand.
ATTATTTGCGTCTATAAAACAGTCCAATGCGGGGCCACGCATAGGCAGAGAACCTGCTGGTCTATAGACGTGAGTGATGCCGGGAATTGTAGTAAAGGCTCTATTTCAATGCAGCGGCAGGCCAGCTGCAGTTCATATTTAGGATTCATTTGGGGGCCAAAATAAAGGACGTTGGGGGCCAGAGTTTGACACCCCTGCTTTAGACATCAAAGGAGAGGTATTCAACAGTACTCAGACAGCTGGAAGTGAATTTGACAGTTCATCTCAGGTCACATATAAAACCACAAACTCCTCTACTCCTTCTACCTAAATGAAACAAGGAATTAAGAGACAGAAAGAGGACTACTTGAATAAAGACATACAAAAACATGGGAAGCCCCAAAGGCACAAGTGATACACATCAAGATTCTAGTAGAACCAACACAGATTCAGATATTGACACTTCTATTAGAACTGTGGGTCACACGACTAAAATGGACACATCACTCAATTCAGCACTGGAATCCACACACCTAGACACTAGACCCAAGACAAGCACAAATACTTTTTTAGGCATGGCATCCTCTAAGACCATGACCCCAAAATTAGGACCAAGAAACTTCAGTTCACTGTAAAATTATCCCCGCACAAGACACTCTTGACGTTATTAATCTATCACGATACTAATCGTCCAATATTCAGAGGGAAGTCCTCAAATTAGGATTATGCTTTTGTCCCACTAATAAAATAGATAAATTCGAGTTTGTAAAGGATATTCATCAATTCACTAGGAGAATCTTTTTCAAGGTACTGTTCAATAAAGAATCTATACAGAAACAGGGTCCCTCAAAAGAATGGTTGGAGTTCAACTAAATTGACTTTAGAGTCATGAGAGACTTGATCCAATTAGACAATGAAAACTTTTGTGACTATGATGAAAATGGGGATTTGTTTCAAACTCACCCACAAACATTACTATCTACTTAAAATCCTATTTGTAAAGCCATTCCTAAATCTACTTGATTCTCTTGATTTAAAACAGAATCCTAATCTCTATGCTTTAGTCCAACAAGTATCTAAGGCAGTATTGGATTGGAAACCCTCTAAAGGAGAACCTGGGAATTTAACTAAAAGTCAGTTGTCAGCCATCCCAGGTTTGGAAAAGAATCCAGCTATCATAATAAAACAATATGACAAAAGTGGGAATGTGTTACGTTGGATTTGTACACAAGAAAGTGACTTCCAGATAGAAGCCCTTGAATTACAAACTAGACTTCTATTAAGGGGTTAGTCAGAAAACACTCAAAAAAGAATATAAAAGCTAAAACGTTTTCTCGAACAGTTACTGCAAAAAAAGCCATAAAAAAAAGCTTAAAAATATCATTACTAGATATTTGCAAGATCATCGAAACATGAAAAGTATAGTTGAAAAATTTGGCCTTTGTTGAAAGCAAATTCTGAAATAGACATTATCACCTATAGAAAACTGCCATCATAAAAAGACAGACTAGTTAAAAGTCATCTTAAGGCAGACATGAATACTTCACCCTTGACGGACAGTAACGTGGGAATTTATCCATGTAAAAAATGTAACCAGTGTTAGTGGATTCATTTTTAGTATTACAAATACATTTGTTCCTTATTGTTATCTGAACTGTGAAGGAAGTTGTATATTTAGCGTTCTGTAACTGCAGGCGATACTATATGCAAAACTATTAGAAGTTTAGGAAAAAGAATATATGAGCATGTCTACAATGTAACAAGTGGTAGAATTATCGCTTCACTGAGTTATCATATGGGCACATGTCATATTTATAATGCCAATGAAATGAGGTTTATAGGTTTGGATCAAGTACTTCCCAATGAAAGGGGGGGGGGGGGGGAACTTGGTTAATATGCTATTAAAAAGAGAAATTAGATGGATCTTTACTTTAAAAGCTGCAGAATATCCAGATCTCAGTGAGATTATTAGGTATAAACCTTTCCAGGAATTGTATGTTTACAATACCAGACTTGCTTTAGATATATGTGTATACATCCCTTACTGTAATCAGCATGTATATGTATACCTCGATATTGTCATATCTGCTATATATTGTTTTGTCTTGTTGCATGTCGTTCATTTTGCCTTTGCCCCTATATGTTAGAACACTCTCTCTTCTATTATCACTCCATTATGAAAATCCTCGTATTTACATTTGCAATATGGTGTTTCAAATGTGTATGTTGTATATTCATCTCTGGGGCACAGAGAAGTGCAAAGCCCCGCTCCCTCTATCTTCCCTTGTTGGTAACTCTATCTGGGAGAATGGTAGTGATCAAATCGGCCAGCCTGGTTGTTGTGGTCCGATGGCGGCATTTATCCAATGCTGCCCGGTCAGTTGCGCCCCGTGTGCCACGGCACCATGCAGTGCTTTTTTGCCTGGACAGGTAAGAGGAGCAGTGCTCTCCCCTACGTCATTTTGACGTGTGGAAAGCACTAAGTAGCGTAGTTTCAACCCGCATCGCTAGGCGAGCCGATGCATGTTGTGGTGTGGACGCAGGCAGCAGAGTTGGACTCCAGGGATACTCTAAATGGATATTTGGGGATTTAAAACCACCCCAACCCCCTTTCAAGTGAAATAGCTGGTAAGCACCATTGTTTTCTATGTTGCCATCACTACTCTTGTATAGGAATCACTACTTAGCAGAATTTGCTTTGTGGAACTGTGAATTTTTAGTGTGATTGTCCTGAATAAAAGTTTTGGATAGCGTTATGAATATATGAAGTTTTGTTATACAAGTCCAGTAGAGTTTCTCCAAACATAAATCAATAGCCATTTAAATATATTGGCATATGTAATATACCTACATACAGTTGGAGTTTATGTAGTACATTTGATGTGGTATTAATCTTATTGGTGGTGCTAGCAAGAAAACACCAAAACCTAAATTTTTGGTTCCAATATTTACACTTCATAAATGTTTGTTAGAAATCCCTGTGCTGATACTCCAACCTTAGCCTACCTGCGATTGATACCATCATATGCTCCTTTCTTGTATGAACTCGCATATGTGTTTGGGAAGAGATATTTTAATCCTATGCAATGTATCAATGCTACCAGCATTAGTGAGTAGTGCTGCATGTAAAACATATAGAGAAATTGTATTGTCAGAATTTTTCCCTGTTCAATACATTGATATATCTGTTAAATTCTAGGTCTCTCAATGTGATTCATCCTGAGGAAGCGGGTATACACTGCAAAACGCGTCAATGATATGAGACTATATATTATATTTCAACATGCTATATACAGGTAATGCTTTGTTACTTCTTTGAACTATATGAAAGTTTGTAATTAGGATGTGCATTGTTGCATTGTCTTGTTTACAGACAATGACAATATTCTACCTTGTTTTTTAAATTGATGAGTTATTAAATATGTTTTTATTATATCACATGGCTTTCTGCACGGATATTTCTATAGTGTTGAAACCGGTACTATAGTATAGGCTTTAAAACAAACATTACTTTATTATTTATTTTTACCTGCAAATAGCCAAACACCATCTAAGTTACCAACTGTGTAATGCTATGGTCAAAAAACAGAGAGAATAAATTGAAACTTAAAGGATCTTGACCCACAGATGTTTTTACTTATAAAAAAGATTCAGTATATTATAAAAACCCATTTAAAGTTGAATTCAACTAAACGCTGGTAAGCTTTTTACTAAAGCAATCTAAGTGTAATAATGTGAAAAATGCAGTAAGCCCAAAGCAATAATTAGCTCTAAGTTTAAGGATCAAATAGATCTGTGCAATGATGCTGGTATTGCTGGGATTTTGTTATTGTTCTAATTATTCACTCATTCATAATTAAACTAAAACGACTGACCTGTAAGCAGACCAAAAACACATTATGACTAGCTGCTTTTTATGAAGAATTTTAAGTTTCCTGAAAATACAAAAACTGTCCAGACTCACATTTACCATTTTTATTCTCCTCCACTTATGTTACACTGATTTTCTTTTTAAAGTGAAAAAACACCTAATATTATTATCCAGTATTTATATAGCACCGACATATTATGCAGTGCTTTACAAAGTCCATAGTCATGTCGTTAACTGTCCCTCAAAGGGGCTCACAATCTAATGTCCCTATCATAGTCATTAACACAGTCTAAGGTCAATGTGGAGGGGAACCTAATTTATCTAACTCCATGCAGTTATTTTACCTAAGCATTTTTTTTTTCAAATAAACTGCAATAAAGTGTTCTGTGTAGTTGCTCTGAGGGAGTAAACACTGTGAGCTTGATTTATTAAAGCTCTCAAAAGCTATCAAATAGCAAAAGACTTCACCAGAAATCCATTCCAGGTTTGCTGGATTACCCAAGTTCAATGATGAAAGTCTATCCTCTCCAGTCTTGGAAGGCTTGATTAAATCAGACTCGGTGTTAGAGGAACCAAGAATATCAATACAATATCCTAATATTGAAGTTCTAAATGCTGGTAGATCTGCATTTATTTCAGATGCAACAAGCATTCAGTAAAGCATATAAAGTAACTTGTACTGAGATTATGGAAATTAGTATATTAAGAATACAATTTCAACAGTGAGTTTCCGGACGTGTCATGCTTATTGTGTGGTTTTAAACACCTTCTTGGAAAAAGCAAATCAAGACTGTTAATTTCAGCCTGATTTAAGAAGTATTGGGGCCAGAGACAGCAAGGAAACCAAGATAATATAGAGTGTTAATAGAATCTCCAATATTGCTTTAAGAATAGGTTTCCTTTAATGAGAAGCTGAACACTGAAAGCTCATCTTTGAAAAAGGCAAAGATCAAAGAATAGGCCTCCTTGCTGCTCCACGGTGCAGCAGCACTTTAGTAGCAAGGGTTTTAGTTGGAGTTAGTCTGTATGAAAGATGACAAATACTGTGCATATTCTCAATCTTAAAACTTTCGTTTTTACACTCATCAATATGAAAAATGTGCGCCATGTTAGCATCAGCAAAATAAAATGTGATGCAAGATCAGTGAAGAACAGAAAACACTGCAAGGCTTATGGAACCATACAAATATAGACACTCGTCCTATATACGGCAAAGATGCGAACATCAGAACAAGCTCAGTTGCTATAGTAGACTTGAAAGACTTCACTAATCTTCTATAACCTTTTCGGATGGACACCTGTGCAGCCCACTAAGCCAGTGTTTTGTTTTTGTTTTTTAAAGCAAAGGGTTTTCTGAGAAGCTACTGTTGTCTCGGTAAACCATGGAATAAAAACATTCAAAAAGTCTAGTATCTTAACTTACAGTACCTATGAGAAGGCTTTGGTAGTTTTAGGGACCTTCTATTCCTGCTATGTGAGCAATACATATCTAGCTTTAACCTCCCAACCGTTAAGCCCGAACTTTTCCGTGCTAAGAAAAGTTGCAATTATCGTTAACCCCGAACTTTTCTCACTATATTAAAATCCCCACTTACCTGGTCCCGCTGTGCTCATCCAGCGTCGTGTCTGTGTTCCAGCGTCGTCCTCCAGCGTCGATCTCCCTCTCCAGCGTCGGATGCCTTCTCCTATACCAGCGGGACCGGTAAGATGCCGGCCGGCTTCTTACCTGGTCCCGCTGATCATCCAGCGTCGTTCTCGTTCCAGCCCTGGGTGATCTCTGAAACAAGAAGCCGGCCGGCGGAGGAAAAAAAGCCGGCCGGCTTCTGTCTGCGTGCGTGATGACGTCGGCGCGTGTGCGGGAAATTCAAACTCATTCATTTATTTTGTATTGGATTGAATACAAACTCCTGTATCCAATCCAATACAAAATAATTAAAAATAAATACAAAGTATGTATTTTGTATTGGATTGGATACAGGAGTTTGTATTCAATCCAATACAAAATGAGAGTTTGAATTTTGTTCTCATTTTGTATTGGATTGAATACAAAGTCCTGCATCCAATCCAATACAAAATAATAGAAAATATATTTATGTGGTTTTGTCTATAGGTATGTGACGGACACTAGGGAGGCGTTTTAGAAAAATATATTACTATACAGTATACCGAATTATCGCATTTTCAGTATTTTTCATTTATTTATGTATTCTTGTTTAAGCTGAATTTTGTGTTTTTCCTTTAATTTTATTAAAAGTAATTTTTTTTTTTTTAAATGATTGTGTGTTTCAAACATTTTTTATATTCATTATATCTACTAGACCCCTATTCGGACATATTTCTGTAAATTACAGGTCTACAATTTAAAAAAAAATTTCATGAAAACCTGTAACGCTTTTGGTACAGAAATCTAGACATCAGTGTAACTCCCAGGTGGTTAATACCCACAAAACTCAAAACAAAAACAAATACAAAGAAAGACCTAGGGATTATGCATGTTCAGGTCAAAGTAACTGGATCACAGATTATCCCAAGGAATTTCACAGCTATGAAATACCACTTGAAATAGCATGTGCATTATGTACAAACACACACTAATAGCCATGCACTCTGCAACATGGTTTGCAGATAAAAATTTTGCACATACACCGTCACACCAGCCTGTACCAAGCACATTATGTTAAAAACTTAAATAACCTGCATTATAGCCATGAAATACTACAGTACTTTGCCCTGGAATTTACAAGTAGTATAAATTTATGATTATATTATACTCTGCACAAATTAACATATACAAGCCATATTAATGGTGGACATGTGCTTGTGTTTTTGTGTCTGCTAAAAGCCACATGGCCACAGGATTATTGTGCTTAACATTTTAAGGGCAGCTAGTGTTTCCTCCACCAGTTTGATCTTTTACACACAGGTTGTAACATTGTGATGGTTCATACAAATCTAGGATTTTGATTTTGAAATCTAGTTAGGTACCTAACAGTACCCAAAAGACACATGCCAGTCCATAAAAGATTGTAATATATATCTTGTTGGTTAAATGTAACCAAGGCATAAAATGTTTCCTATTTGCGTTGAGAGTAAACTCACATACTGTCTTTATATATAACAATGGTTTACCATTTAGGGTTTAAAATTGGGTTATAAAATGATCCTGCCGAAGCAAAGGAGGACCTATGACAGCTGTACAGTATACATTTAAAACTGTATGATACAGACTTTACTGCCTTATTTAACAGGAGGGAATCCTTGAAATAAATTTCAGGTCTCCAGTGAACCCCTTCTATAAATACTATACCCACAACCCACAGTACATTAGCATTGTGGTCAATCGGAATAATGCCTTTTTACATTGTTGACCAGTAAGAAGAATGTCACCCTTACAGTTAGCCTGTAATTATTACTTGTCACTCACTGAACCCCTAAGCAACCTCTCGAAGAACCTTGTTTGAGAAACACTCACACAATATATAATGAACGGCCATCTAGGCATCTCTAGTAAGTAATGTAAAATAAGGGACTCCTCTTTCTTGCCTCATTTTTATACGTGCATACACATTTCGACCACACACAGCTCCCGAGGCATACTTTGACAAGGCATGCTCAGCTCTGGTGCTTTAGTTACTCAATGTTATACAGAAACAATAGTCAGTGACTACAGGCATACATTTGGTTACCAAAATAAAAAACACTAAGCAGCAGTTTATGTTTGAAGAACATATTAAAAAATATATATTTATGTTTTCCAGTAATGTTTCCAAGAATATATATATATATATATATATATATATTTATTTATTTATTTTTTTAAAGAATTATGAGACGTGTAAAGCTCCCATAAGAAACATCTTGAAAAAGTCCTCACAAATATGAATTTGTTTTTGTAGGTATACCAAACAATAACTGCAGTTATGAGAGCAACAGAAATGCACAATTCTAATTGGTTATATGAATTAGTAAATCTATACCTTAAATGCTGTAAAGCTTTAATCTAAAAACTAAAGCAACAATCAAAAATATATATAAAACCACACGTATACTATACTGCTACTTTTGTATACCACGCACCAAGTCCTTCGTCAATTGACATGGATCCAAGCTGTTTGCTAATCACAGAAGTGGAATCTGAAACAAGAGTGATACTTCAGCTAGCTTGAACAGAATTTAAAGCTGGGGCACTTCAAATTGGAAATCTACTTTTCTTGACACTAGTTTAAAAAAAATTCTTAATATAATTTTTAGCAGAAGCAGGGGTTTAAAAAACAATTGAAAAATTGCTTTTTAAGTGTTAATGACAATGATAGAAATCTATACTAACATTTTAACACAAATTTGAGCTGCTGAATGCTTTGGTTTGAAGCACCTGGTAACTCCCAACCTGGCTCTGTTCACACCATGTGTTTTAACCTGGCACTGAGACAATGCTAAACTGATAAGACTGCACACTCTAGAAAGTTGCAGATCTTTGCCCATCAGAAAAGCTAGAATTCAGGTGTAACAGGTGGGTCTTAGAGGCTGATGGAAACCTATACTTGAGGTTTATACCTGATTCACTTACCTGCATACCTGCCATGTACACAGAAAATTATGTGGGTACCAAACTTTATTCTATGTATACCCACAGATTTTTCAGGTATTGTTGGATAAAATGCTGAACTCTTTCCAGTGTAAGTAAGCACCTTGCTTGCTTTGCATGCGCTCTGAAGCATCTCACTGTATTGTAGACCAATAGCTAGCTACAGAGCTTATAGCCAACATCATAAATATGAAAAGTATAATGTGTGCAACATATTCAAAAGTATCTAGGTGTATCCACGTATTGCATGTTACTACAGTAAAATGGACCAACAATCTATTTACTAAACCCTACATTCAGACACAGTAATAATTATCTGAAATGTAGACCATAAGATTAATATTCTAAAAACCACAATCTGCATTTAACCTTCATGCTGTGGGAACATTTATCTACATTAAGTTGTGGAACTAGGAAGCTAAATCAGTCCTAATTTAGGAATAAAAGTCCACTGTACAACAGAACATTATCTCCAATGCAGTGTATGGAATGGTACCTCACCCAATCCTTCTCTGCAAAATAAGTTGCCTCTAAAAAAAAATATTAAATGATTAAATAAAACCTATTTTCATTGCATACTTTTTTTGGAGACCATAATGATGTTGCTGGGTCTTCATGCTTCCATATAAAATACAGGTAGTCGTTGAAGGGACCAGCAGGGTGTAGCTTCCTAAAAATCGGAATCTGTGGCAACAATCACATTTAATACTGGGCATCCTGACCAAATAAGTAATATAAAAAAAACAAAACAAAAAAAAAAACCAAGGTAGATATGGCACAATAAGGCTAGGGAGAAAAAGGGCAAGATTGTGCTATAGTCATGTAATGAGGGCCCCATTTGACTAGCTGCACCACCCCCTATATCCCCTATTTTGTTTCAACTTTCTAATGCCTCCCCCTAGTTTTTCCCATTCTTACAATGTCTTTTAACCAGTGTAATCCTTTCTAGAAGTGTAGTAGTGTAATCAACATAAAAATGGTAACTTACTAGGCTTTTTCACACACTTGCAAGTGGATGGAAAAGACTAGCATTGTGCCAATTGTTTAAAAAGAACACTTGGACTAGGTACACACATTCAATATTTGTCCTTGGAAAGGATCTTTCACTATCCTTTCCAACGACATAAGATGCAAGATGCATGAACAAGCGCTGTACATACAGAGCCGTACTGATCTATAAGAGAGGGGAGGGGGGAGAATGTCAGAGCAGCACACAGCTGTGCTTTCTCCCCTTCACTTTCATTATGATTGTTCATTGTCCGTGGATCCACCAGGATGGTCGTCGGAAGGACGGACGACGAGCACTGTACACACGCCAGATTCTAATCCGATATCAACCCTGAGGCAACTATCGGACCAGAATCATCTGACGTGTACGTAGCCTTACAAATCTTGCATAGTGGCAGTGGCCTGCAATTTACCAGTGAAAGCGCCTAAAACCGCCAATAAGAAATAAACCATTGTTCACACTGGCAGTGAGGTTGCAGTGTGGTTACTGAACATCTGTCTGATAACAGCCAGAAAGCTGGGTGTAAAGTGAAAGCTGCCAGGCGAACTGCCAAGCAATCTGTGTCTGGGGAGAACACTTCATTACTTTTAGTGTCCCACTAGGCAGGTTTACACAACTGTAATCATACAGAATTATCTCAAATTGTAACATACATGTGTCATTAAAATATAAAGGACATATTCTCAAGCGGCATACAAAGATTAAAAGAAACTTACAGATGGTCCAATCCATTACCACTTCATTTAAATGAACCTTGGCTTTCAGGACTAACCTGAGAAGCTGAAAGGTATTTTCGTAAATTGTTAAAAAAAAAATGTATCTGTAAAAATTTGTACAAAAAGGTAAAATTCATAAACTGGAAGACTAATAAATTGGCTATTGCCTCGGGAAGAATTTGCAGTCTAACTGGAGTTGCATAAAATCCTGATTTGAGAGATATTTCTAATGGTAAATACTAATATATCTTTGGTTATTTTATTGGTAATGCACAGATTTAGTAAAGCATGTGGTTCACCCAGCAAGATTACTATAGGTCACCTAAAATTAATCATTATATCTAATCCCAAGAAAAAAAAAATGTAGTATATTGAAACTTACCGGACCATAGAAAAATGTTGTCTCTGTCCAAATATTTATGGACCTAACTGTATTTTGTATGTTTATTTTATCTGCAGTAGGACCCTGCACCCAGAGAAGCTGGGTTGTCCACGGTGCAAACAGAAATCATAGAATCAGAAATTACCCCACCCTTCCTATTTTACAGCAAAACTTTTAATAAATAGTCTTCTTAGCCAATAGGGACCACATCATGAACAGACGATTAAATAATCTGGTGACAATTATTTAAGCCACATTGGACCTCGCCACGTTGTACCACCGAGGTGCTTTGCAAATGATCTAAGCATGCAGGAACCTAAAAGGGATAGTCTTATGGTATCATTACTGGTCAAATTTATTGTGCAAACTGGTTTATTAAAAAGGTGCATCAAGCAATAATGTGCAGTTGTCCAAAACAACCAGGTCTCGACTATATTCCATTAAGTGTGTTTATAAATGGTGAAAATGTTACTTCTTTTGGTTGCTATGTTCTACTTAAGCTGTTTAAAGTTCAGGTCCTAGACTACTTTTAAAAGACTTTTAATCTCACAATCATACACCTCCTATGAAGAGAATGAATATATGGACAGTGTTAAGAAATGGTGCAATTTACATTGTGAACTTTTACCTGCATTGCAAATGGAAGCAAGTACGTACATCTTCCGTCAGAATGTTTTGTAGGAAATGCAGGTTAACTGAGGTAAGTCCTTTTAAACACATGAAAACCGATGTTAATGTGAGTTCATGCACTTCTTTGTACTGAGAGAAATATGTAAGTTGTATATTAACAAAAACTACAAAAATGTATAAAAGACGGCAGTGAAAAAAAAAAAAAAAAAAACTAAAATGTTATTCTGTTCCTTTAACACACTTCTACCTGCTGATGAAAAAGTGAGAATAACTGTTATAATGGAAATTAGCGACTTCTATTGCGGACCTCCGTCTGAAAGTGATTGTTTATAGCAGACTTTATACCAACACAATACTTTCAAAGTAACTACTTCAGTAACACATGCATTTCCATTAAGCACTTCACTTGCATTACGATCGTTCGTCATCCATCCTCCATGGATCCGCCAGGACGGTTGTTCGAACGATGGACGACAAGCACTGTACACACGGCAGATTCTTGTCCGATATGAGCCCTGAGAGTATTATCGGAAGAGAACCATTGCACGTTTCTACGTAGCCTAAGTAGATTAGTAACTCAATTGGCAGAATGTCAATATGATATCTAGAATGTTCAGAAATAAAGGGAAGCCATGGTGGCCTCCAATGTTTAATGAGATGATCATTTCAGCCTTGAGCACCTAGTCATAGGGACCAAATCCATCCAGAATTTTAAAGAAGTATACATAATGTTAACATTGAATAAACACACATATAAGTACCCTGAGCGTCTCTTGCACAGAAATTTTTTTTTTCAGTTTGTTTAAAACTGCTTACAGAAAACAAAATAATTCTTTTTCACCAATATGGAAAGACTTAGAAAGCACTAATGTCAAGTGCTGGGAATTATTTAAAAATAGACATATCACCTGATTAATCTTGGGTAGATATCTATTGATCTATGGCATGCTTTACAGAAAAAGTTGCCTGTTCTGTCACCTAATGAAATCAATATACGGCAAATGTCGCTATATATTGTACTAGCTACCTGCCTATCTCGGACTTGTGACTTCGACTGTGAAGAAAGTCTGTGATTCTTGTCTGCATGAATGTTCCAGGTCAGTAATGCATAAAGGTAAAACACCAGCATATTCAGAAGTAGTAGGATCAATTACTTTCAACAGATGGAAACTGACTACTGTTCTGAGTGGGATGGTGGAGACCACAGAGCAGAGATGCTACTACTGGATGGTGTTTTTAACTTTACAAATTATTTATCTGTTCTCTCTGTAGACTCACCCTCAAAGAGTTCCACGGTGGGAACGTTCTAAATGTTCTTGTAAGCACTTATTTTTACCACAGCAAGTACTATCCCTCCTTGGTATGGGGTCCAATAATGCAACACTAAAAGTGAGCAGTAATATTAGGACAATTTTAAAAGTGATTCTTCTCAAGTAAATCAAATTTTGTCACCTGTAAAACAATGTGTGTGGTTATGTTACAAGCTAACCATATGTGTAAGGTTAACCCCCTTAGCGGTAATCCCGAGTGTGACTTGGGGTGGATTTTTCATGTAAAAAGCAGTAAACTCACTCGGTGTCGCTAAAATCATAAACAAAAACACCTTGTTCCGCTGGCTTCTCCCCGGCATCCTGCTAGTCCCTGCAGGTCCTCGGGACACGTCTTCTTCCTCCGATCTCCAGCCAGCAACTGCAGAGATGATCCCTGGGGTTTCCTGATGACGTTGGTGCCGGCAGGAGGAGCCGCGGGACATTCAAATAATTTTGTATTGGGTTCAATACAAAATAGCTCTACTGAGTCCAATACAAAAAAAATTTTTTTTTTTTTTACTATGCCTGCACATTGGTCCCTACTGACTTGAATAGAGCTGAAAATCAGGACTGGAGGTCCTAGGTAATATGAAAACATAGCTGTCCTAAAGATACAAATATAGTAAATACTGCTAAAATTAGTGAGAGATGGAAAGATGGTAGTAAAAACCTAGAAGTAGTTAATAAACACACTGTAAAAAGATTTGAATATTTAGCATTTGATCATTTAAATGGCAGTGTGGTAATGTGCAACATTATTACCAGAAAGGGAAGCTGGGCTGTCTGATGAAGAACTCTGTTGATGTGCAGCTTCATCAGGAGATAAAAAAGTATGGCTTTCTCCAATATCTGTACTAGTAGGTGCATTCTGATCAGAAGGGGGCTCTGAACTTCCTTCAGCTTCCCCAGCCTGGGATTCTGTTGGGTTGGTGGTGGCTGAAGCCGAGGTGTCTGGCTGTGACTCTCCTGTATTTTGCAAAAAATAAACAACTAAATAAAATGTAAATACATCTCTAAATACTTAAATTATTAAATAAACAATTGAAAACAACTGAAAAGTGAAACAAATTTACAGCATTTAAACTGGCCAAATAGATTTTACAGAAAGAACCACCTAAATCGTGTGAATATTGGCTTTGGGGTCTACGTGGCTGTAACAATGCCTTGAATGCAGACAAACTAAAACACACAGCATGCCTTGTGGTCAGATCACCACACCTAATGGCACTTTCACTATTCAGATTTATTAAACAAAGATAAAAACATTAACCTACATGGATGCATTTCATTCAAACCTAGAATTACAGTGCGGCATACCTGTGTGCCTTGCCTTCTTCTGTACCTCGGACTCAAAACAACAAATGTAAATAAAACCTATCCCTTGCTTGACTAGCCACACTGAAGCTGTGTTTATTTATAGAGAATAGGTCAATCTGCAGCACACAAGCAAAAAAAAAAAAAAAAAAAAAAAAAAAAAAAAAAAAAAAAGAAAACATACAAAAGATGGTGGGGTTGCAGAAAAATAATTATGGCAGTAATTTCTAAATAAAAAAGAATAGTTTATATATGACCAAAGCAAAGGACACATCTAGTTAAGCTCCCATCCCCTATCACAGAGAGAAATACTGCTCCTGATTGTGGGAGAATTTATATATATTTAAAACTTAATAACTTATAATATATACAAATAAATAATCTAGTAGCTACTTATTGTATTATTTATTGTAGTTTTAATGTGTAATTTCATTACTTCCATATTATCTGTTGCAGATCGTAGTCCTATCAAAGCATCAATTTGTTTTTAGATTAGAACAGGAAACCAGGAGGAAAACCACATATGCAGGTCACTCTTGGTGGGAAGGGACCCCACTAATGAACATCACATTTTGTTCTTATTTGTATCTAAAATATTTAATGCTGTGTCTTTATTCTAAATCAATTCGCAAATGACATCAAAATAATGAATAAAATTGTAAAGTTGTAAAGTGTGTAATACCCATAAATGTCATGTTCAAAAGTCAAATAAGGGGCTTCATAGGTGTCAAACAAAACTAGGGCAGTCCTGTCAGGCAACATAGTTCCAATGTTTAATAGGTTGTTAACTTTTCAAAACACCTGTGAGAAGTTAAATAAATACTTTTTTTGTAAATATATGTAAAACAACTTTTTTAAACTAGGGGTTGGGGCAGTCAGTCAGCTGTATAAAAGGTGGCATATTGGTTTTCTTTTCAATACTTTTATATTACACAAGATGAGCAACTTATATAAATACGCATGAAAGATCATTATGCTTAGTAACTGTTCATTGTGAATTGTCCTTGCATTATGGAAATCACTGCGCTATAGTTACTGTTAAAGCGTACCTAAACTCAGGAATTTCACTTTACATAAAAGGGTAGACAAAGTAAAAGATATGTTGTTTGCTTTTCTTTTTTTTTTACATGCAACACCCTTAAAAAAGAAAAAAAAAGGGTGCAGCACCTCCCCCTAATTCAATAAATAGCAGCGCACAGCCTCCCGGGATACCTACTACCTACATCACGCAGCCCAGGAGGCGCTTGGGTGCTCCCTTCTGCACATGCTAGAGCATCTCGGGCATGCGCAGAAGGAGCCTTTTTTTGTGCAAAAAGAAAAATTTGCTGATCTCTCCCATGCATAGTGAGATCGGCAAGTTCATTTTCCAACCTATGTCACCCAATCTCGTGCCTGGGTCGGGTGATGTAGGAAGAGGAGGTGAAGATGGCGCCGCCCCGAGCGCTGGCTTGTGACGGATGCCGGGACGGTGCGGGACCCGATGCAAGACACCTCCAGATTGGTTCGGACTGCCCTGCAGGATTGAAGGGAAGTGTATTTTCTTTTTTTTTTTTAAACCAATTTTCAGTTAAGTTCCTCTTTAAGCTGTTACAATGTAAATATACTCATGGATGTTTTATGTACGTGTTAAAAACATTTTTCATGTTACAACTGTGTATATTCAGAACCATGCCTTCTCATAAAGCCCGCCCCTTTTTCTTCAATGTGTTATGGCAGTTATAGTAGCCTGATCCACTGAATAACGCGCAGCAAGTAATGAACGGTCTTTCATCCTGGTAGAAAACATGCATCCTTCTAAACCCTCTAAATGATGACACAATATTTTCACCATGCTAAACACAGAGTTTGTAACATGGACACAACTTTATTTTCTTTTGAAAGAAAATTTTATGGTCTATATGCTGGCCCTCTTTACACTGTACCAAAAAAAAATTAAAGCGCTATTTTATCTTTCACCAATCTATCACAAACACTTGTCAAAAAGGGTACATTCAAGAACTAAAATTAAAACTAGACATGCTGAATGTTATCTGGCTACCCAGACTGATTTTGTCATTTTTCTTAAACCCTTTTTTATACTCCTATTTTATATTACAGTACTAAAAGAAAAACAATATTATACATATTCATCATTTTAGGCTTTTATTCACATTTTTCGATTTGTAGAAAATAATAAAAGCCATTATATAATAAAGATACACAATCAGAAGTTTAAAAATTTAAAAAAAGTTAAAAAAAAAAGAAAATTAACCCTAAAAAGGAGAAAAAGTTCATTATTAGCATTTTATTTACATGGGTAATGGAAATACAAAAGAATGCACCTCTATTAGGAATCCTTCCTCTTCTCCTGCTGCTTTGCGCAACCTCACTTGCTTCTTCAAACCATCTTGAAAGCATATCAGACATTCTTTGCATGAGCGATGCATTGGTAGCATTGTCACCTAGAATATACATGACCTTTAATTTCACTGGGCAAAATGTCATTCTATATAACAGAAACAGTCCCATGCCTGTATACACCAAGGGCTAGACACCTTACAAAAGATGCTGCACAACCCAATACAATAAATAATTCATTAAGAGTTAGAAAAGTTTGAAGTTTATACCATCTCTTTCTCTTTCACTTTCAGGTCTTGATCTTGGCCCTGTATCTGACCAATCTCCACGTAACCTAAGGCGTTTAAGTGGTGGTTGTCGAACCTTTACATGTAAGGAAAAGATGAACAAAAGATTAGGAAATATTTTACTGCTGCTAGAGTGTAATATGAAGTACTTATAATTTACATTATTATTCACAAATAAATCACCAGAGGTCCCATTTTGGTATAGAACAGTTACTTTAAGTTATAGATGTCCCAAATTAAGTTGCTAGGAGCACCAACTGATGTAAAAATACCCTGTAATACTTGGACATTTATGTTCTCCATGCACAAGCAGATTAGGCAAGCTGGTAAAACTTTGT
Organism: Pyxicephalus adspersus; assembly: GCF_032062135.1. Lineage (NCBI taxonomy): Eukaryota > Metazoa > Chordata > Amphibia > Anura > Pyxicephalidae > Pyxicephalus > Pyxicephalus adspersus. The sequence goes on from NC_092858.1 coordinate 103,078,463, forward strand.
CTTCTACAGCCTGATTGTTAACAGGTTTAACAGTCTAAAGTCGTATATGGGCTACTTACAGTCTCAGCAATGGATGGAAATTAAAGCAAATATCAAAACATCTAACAAATATTAGTAAATAGGCTAGGAAACTTATAGCCCAAAAAGACTACCTATCTCGCACATCATCATCCCTTAAAGACATGAAAGGAAGCAGACAGCACAAAAATACTTACTCTGGTGGGAAAAAAAGCTGCTCTAAAAACCTATGGTATCCAGTTTATTGGTAAGAAAATATTTGTCAATAGTAGAATCATAGCGTAGGAACTGATGCCAAATAGCTAATAGTCCCCTTCAACACATATTCCATGAACAAAGCATCAGCGTCTTGATCCTAAGGAGTAGTTTCTACAGACAACATAAATATTTAATGCCTTATGCTACTTTTTAGGACTGTGGGTAGAGCAATGGCAAAAGAGAGACTATAGATCTGAAGCAAAAAAGAACCCCAGCAAATTCGGTTGACTAAAATTATGTTTAGGAGAAGACTAAGGTAAATAAGCATTTTGGTGTTGTAGCTAGTCTGAATATCAGCCAATCAAGTCAGCTTCATTAACAGCAAAGGGCATTTATCTCTCTCCCTGCCTTTTTTGATCAAAGAGTCTAAATTTTATAAAAATATTTTGCTACTTGTCAAACATCTTTGCAAAACCAGGGAGAAGAAAGGAAAGATATCACATACTACCCCCCCCCTTAAAACAAAATGCTAAATACTTCACACCAAGCTATTAATATTTAACTATATTCTTACTTCTTCTTGCCTTGTATTGGAGGAAAACTTGAGCTCTTTTGCTTGGTCATCTTTTGGATCAAACAAATATATGTAGTCCGATGAGTAGCTCACAAGGACCTCTTGTCCATCTTCACTGTAGCATAAAGAGGTAACACGACAGGATTTGTTTACAAGGTGTGAGGGAACAAAACGTACACACATTCCCATAGTTCCACGATTTGAATAATTGTCTGTTAATAGAGAAAAAGAGCTAACTTAATGATCTCCAATGTTAGCTTTCTAAGAAAAAAAAAAAAAAATTTTATGGCAATTGTACAAAGCTTGTAAAATTGAGTCACCTTAGTGCAATTCCCTAGAACAGGAGTGTCAAACTCAGTAAATATATATATATATATATATATATATATATATATATATATATATACCTGTAATTATATTTGGACCGCAAGAAAATACCAAATGTCTACTAGAGCTGTCCCGCCGGTAGACAGTGCATGCACCACTAATACTACAAATACCAGAATGCTCCACTGGCGCATCAGTCAGGACCCACAAATGCCCCCTTCTCTGTTGACATTCATTAGCAACCTTCCTCAATTCTAGATATTTTTTCAATACATATCAAGGTTGGCCCGCGACTTTGTCCAAATTTTTTATTTTGGCCCACTGTGTATTCGAGTTTGACACCCCTGCCCTAGAAGAAAAAATACAAACAGAAAAGACTGTAAAATATTTTAGCATTTAAAGCCAGAAATGTAAGATTCTGGTTTATATATAGTTTGGTAAGCAAGTCATGAAATCATTATTGTCTTTGTGAATTAGGGTATTTAGGTGATTTATTAAGTTGACTAACAATGTTGTAATCAAATCACAACTGCAGTTCAATATCAAATATAGACCTGTCATTTTAAAGCCCAAAATTGTGAAATTCGCAAAGCAATCATGTGGATCTGTGTACATTTTTCAAAGGCAAGAATTACCTTTGGAACTGAAGTTTACAAATTCAGAAAACCATTGTGTAGATGTGCACTTACAAACAAAACTCTGACCTTTCATGACTTTTAGATTTTTTATGAATGGGAGGGCCAGGAATTAGACATGGCTCTGGTGCACCTGGTCATGATAAAAAGGCACAAAAAAGTGAACCTTGATTTCTATTGGTCTGCTTTTATACCTTCAGATGGAAAAATATAAACTTGGAAAAAAAAAACCTATGCCGATACATACTTGTAGCTCCTGTTCCAAGCATACGGCGATCGTAGATTCTCACTGTACTATCAGAGCAGCCAACTGCAAGGTAAAATGGAGCTGTAGGGCAAATAGCTATTGAGGTAGCAGCACGTCTGCAGTTGATTAAAACATCCTAGTAAAAAAAAAAAAAAACAACAAGGGGCAAATGTATTAGGTAATCAAGCAGCACATTTTCACAGACAATATAGTAGGCCAGAGTTTAAAAAAATCAGGTTGAAGTGAGCTTAAACGGAAATACAACTGAAGCAGGATGGGAAAGTAAAGTAAAAAAATATTTACTTCAGATGGTAGCAGAGTGTTCATTCATTTCAGAATTCATTGACAGGTGCATTAGACATGCTGTTAACCTCCTTTTTATTTGCAATTGACCTGCTTCAAGAAGGTTCTGAAAAGACTTGCATTGAAATTCAAAAACCATTTAAAGCAAAAAAAGCCGGCTTGCAGATGTAGTCGAGACTTTTAATATCAGGTGGAAAGTTACTTGATGAATTTTAAAGGCACCAACTAGAAATTTTCACAACTAAATATTCCTTTTACGAATTATAAAAGCATAATTTATTAAAAAAAACCCAGAGGGCTGCATACAACTAGATACAACCACACATGAGAATCAGTTCTATACAGAAATTCATCTAACATTCAGCTCCTACATTTTCCAGTGGAGCTTAGTACAACCCCTCAGTGCTTTTGAGGGATTACAATCTGAAGTAAGACACACTGGTTTCACAATTACTCAAGCAGCAGGTTCTGAGAATGTGTTGAAACTCTGATGATTCCTAAACTGTATGATGTATGCTTACTATGTTTTAATAATTTATTAAATTATGCTTTAACAGTTTATAAAAACAATATTTAGTTGTGAAAATTTCTAGTAGGAGCCTTTAAAGTTCAAAAGGCCAAATTAATTTCCACCCGATTTCTGAAATCATATGGCCACAGCACCGGATATTTTATCTGTTCCATACAAAGACAATAGTTTAGTCAATACTTTTAGTTAAAAAAAGCCTAACATTTATATTTGTTTAGAGAGGTAGTTATCCCCGTTCAGAACAAATTTTCGTGGATGCCCAAAGATATATATCTATGTATGTATGGAACAATAAAAAAACAAGATATGGCTATTTTATATCGACTAAATTCAGGAAGTTGGGAGGGATAGGTCTTCCTAATATTTCACATTATTATGCTGCCTCTCATGGCACAAGTTTTGCATTGGTGGAACAATGACACCAATAAGATTTGGGTGGAAATGGAGCTTTAGTTTAGTAACTGCATAAAGTTTTATTTGCTTTTGCTCGCTATTAAAATGGGTTATCAGACACCGTGTAATGAGTATCCGACCATTCAAGCAACACTGCAGATCTGGAGTAAATATTTGTTATATGTTCTAAATTCAAATACGATTAGGTATATAACTCTAGATTTGCAGATTTTAGAAGTATTTTTACCGCACCTTACTCTTTCCACGTGGTTCCATTTAGGTAATAAAACGATTAAAGATCTGTACTATTTTCAACGGCTTAAATCCTTTCAATCTTTAAAAAAGATATACAACCTTCCTTTTGAAGACCTTTTCACGTATATGAGAATTCAACACTGCCTATTGAAAACAGATCTATATGCTAGGACTCCCTATGGAATGTTCCATACATTTATATTTCACCAACCCCCTTTTGGGGAAAAAGGGGATATGTAAGTTCTATTCTTTATTCAGTTTAAATCTAATGTTCCCGAAAACTCTACCAATGCAAAAGTGGGAAAATGTGTGCAATCTAAGAACTCAAGTGTTCAGTTTGATGGCTGAGCTTATCGGTCGCCCTGTAATTACGAACCCTGAACTTACACTTACATATGGAGGCAATTCCCTTGAAAGCTAAAGTAGTGGTTATTCATATTTTGTTGAGCGCCAGAATGACAAATGTGTGTAAATGGAAGAGCCTGGAAGTACCTAATATATCAGAACTGATAAGAGACCCTAATGTTCAGTGTTCCCTGGAAAAGATTTTGGCTTTAGCACAAAATAGATTTCGGTCTTTTTATAAAGAATGGGAGTTATGGTCACATAGTACTAAATGTGCTATTAGCATTCATTCTTGATCTGTGCTGTTAAACTGTTAATGTAAGTTGGCTCATGCAGCTGTATTTATTGTTGTTGTGTTCTATAGACTGGTATATGGTTGTTTTTTGTATTAATTCTCTCTTTCTCTTTGATCTTTCTCTTTCTTTCCCAACTTACTCTTGGCTTTATCTCCTTGTCTATGTTCTGATTTATGGCTAATATTCGTATGTACTTACATACTTGAATGTATGTAACTTGTCTTCATTCTGTACTTGATTAAAAGAAAATACTCTTCAATAAAGAAATATTGTTTAAAAAAAAAATTTGCACTTTATGTGATTACACATGGTAATTGGCAAAACTGACAAAAATTTGATACCAATGGACTATACTGTAAATGGAGCAATGGAGGTAATGACTACTACTTATGCTCACCCTGAATAGTTCAACAGCTATTCACAAATATTTTATGAGTAGTGGCCCTTTTTGCAGGCAGATAATCAGCAGGAAGGTCTCCAGAAACCTTCTCAAGCCAATTTCTTCAGACTAAACATTGGCGACATCAACCAGAAGCATTTAATACGTTAACAGATAAGGAGCACTTTACAGGGGTCTATTAGGTGGTGCTACAAATCCTATTTAGGAGATAACTCATTGACCATCTATACACAGCATTATTTCCTAGAAAAATGTGAACAAAAATGTAATTTCTTGCAGTCTGAGGTATATTTTTCTCTTGGTTATAATCTTAAACTGCGTACACACGTCAGATTTTTCTCGCCCAATATTCGGCATCTGCCAGATATCGGGCGAGAATCTGGCGTGTGTACAGTCGGCGTCGTTCATCGTCCGTGGATCCGTCCTGGCTAATAAAACAAACTTACCTTAACTTGATACTGAACACAGAAAAGGACTAGGTAAAGATGTTGGGGCCAGTGAAGGAGCAAAGGGAGGCAAGTTTAGGTAAATAATCATGAACAAGAAGGTAAATTAATTAAATTGCAGAAAATACATAGTCTCTTCTGCAATAAAGAACATGCCTGCTGGTAAATATTTATTTTTTAACTTTAATTCCCTTTTAATAAGCCCAAATGAGTAGAGAAGACAACAATACTCACATACATATTGGAGTAATGTAAAGCCATTAACAATAATACACTATACAAGTGGCATTTCAGAGGGCTAGCAATGTACCCCGCATGACAGGTTTTGGTTCTATATTTAGAAGCCCTTGAAATAACAGGCCACATACACATTAAACAATTCTCACACCCAAGAATCAGATTAGTATGGAATCTGAGTGTATGAGAAATGGAATGTGGCTATAATAACTGCCCCAATTTAAAATTCAGGCTGAGAACAAGCTATATATATTTTTTATATATTAGGAAAGCTTGTTACATTAACAGGCACATTTATGGAAACGTCAGAAAAAGTGCACACAAAAGAGTGCATGCCCAAAGCAACGACTCAGAATTAAAACCTAAATACTTCCCATGGTAACCACTGAAATGATATGGAGAATCATATTTTGTTCATTTTAAATATGACTGTAAAAGCTTATTAATTAGGCATTCAACTTTTAAAGCTAATGATTACCTATACATACTCTCTAGAATCCCAATACAGTATGAACTTCACTTCAATTCCTAAATGCAGCTAAATAGATGAAAATCTATTTGTATTTGAGTTGAAAAAATCTTTAATTTAAAATAAAACTAAGTAATTAAGCCTACATCTTTACAGTCCTCTTTTGTACAGCTGGTCTTGGCTCGAACATCAAACCACCGCACCGTGCCATCTTCACCACATGACAGAAATGTGTAGGGATCATTGGGCACAGTCATAATCTGTGAACAGATTTCAGAATGATCATTTAAAATATAATCCAGTTTTTACATTGCTTGGTATACCAACATCCTTTACAAATAACAAACTATAAAACAACATGCTACATTTGTTACCAAAAACATTGTTGACTAAGTTTGTAAATTTTTATGTCAGATGCAAGATAAACATTGAATATCTCAAGTCTTTTACGAAGGCTGTGATACACATTTTCTTGTTTGTCCTATCCCAAAACCACAAATGTTTGACTGGATAAAGAACTGATAAAGTTGTTCCTTATAAAGCACCCTGCAGCAGTGGAATTTCTGTGAAAAATAACTGAACCCACATTGTTAACAACTTCGGTATGGGACCCTAGCTAGCTTCACAAAGCCTTTTCTTCAAAACAGGTCCAACTATACCATGCACACACATGGGCATCCCATTACCTATTCATTCCTTTAGCCCAATAGCGTTTAGCCAATTGCCAACCACGTGCTGGAATATGGGGGGGAAAGGGAGTAAAATAGATTGCACCTCCATATCGGACATATTTTATGCATATTGCTTTCTTGTAAAATCCTCCTTTGTGCAGACATTAAAAAGTTTCTCTATACTATTGCTTTTTTCCCCACCACCTATCTCAGTGGTCACCATTACCCAGGACCAGTCCGCGGCTGGTTAGCTGGGGGTCGCAAATACCAGGAGGCAGAAGCGCCGGCAGCATTAGCGATGGGGGGCCCTCCTTACACTGTTCTAAAGCTAGTGACAGTATGAGCGCAACCAGCAGGAGCGCGGGCAGCTAATCTCACTCTGCTTACACAGAAGCTGCTGAGAATGGCAGAGCAATGTATGTAAGGCTTACACTTTTCCGACATTCCAAGCAGCCCTGCCACCTGACAGCACACCAGCTCGCTTACACTACTCTGCTATTCTCAGCTGGTGTGCTGACAGAAGGCAGGAGTAGTGTAGGCTCTACATATAGTGTAGGCTCTACATATAGTGTAGGCTCTACATATAAGGGGCCGTGGCAAAATTTTATTCTATGATATCAGGCTCTCCTGTCAGAAAGATTGGGGACCACTGCCCTAGCTGCTACATAAAAGTGTAGTGAAGAGATGAGTGGAGATGTTTAGTCCGCACATACAGTATCCAGAGGCCCCAAAAACAGAGGGCTATGATGCAGGAGGGAGGGGACTACTTATAATTGCTACATTGTAAATGTACTGGTTAATTTATGATGTCAGTAAAGCAGCTTTTTAAACTAAAACTGGTCAAATAAAAAAATGTGCAATAAAATATGAGCATCTAAATAGCTTTGGAATCAATTTCTTTGCATTGTACTTCCTGGCAACCCTAAGGCTATGGACACATGTGCAATAACTGTCGTTGAAAAGGATCTTTCACGATCCTTTCTAAAGACAAAGGCGCATGAATGAGCGCTGTATTGATGTTGGTCCTTATACTAAAAACTATATACCCTAAACTGTAAATTTTATGGATTTCGAAAATCCTAACGTTTAAAAAAAAGTTAAGAATGTATGGGAAAGTGTGCAGTTTACCTTTAATAATTTTCAATTGTAAATAAGTGTGCATAGGCCAGTTATTTCATTTTTGGGCTTTAAACTCACCCTAGTTTGTCCATAAATGACAAGAACCCCTATTTATTTATTTATTTATTTAATTACAATGTGCTACAATGGATTTCCATGTGTTTGGCACACTAATGCACCTTTCCTAACATGCCTGCATTGTAGTTCACGCTATCGAAATAATTGGCACTGCATTGCATCAATGTCCATAAATTAGGTAGCTATGCTTTTAGTAATCCACACTTTAACAAAACATTGTTGTCCGAGTCTTTAATGGTATTCCTAAAAGTATCAATTGACTCCACCTTGAAAAGAACCCTTTACATGATGAAAGTGGGTGGCCTCAAAGGTCCTTGAAGAGGACATTTGTATTATTTAGTTTACACAAATAAATGAATATAATAAAAATACCATTTACAAGAGTACCTTTAAGCAAAAAGTATGTGACTATGATATACAATTAGTATGAAATGAAGTAGAATAAAGTAAAGTTTGCAGATGAAAATATAATTATGTTACGCCATCTGTCTTAACACACCTCATATGCTGTTCCATAATGGCATGTAAATTGGCACTGTCTGTTTGTCTCAGTATCTTTCTCGATGTCTGTGAAGTAAATGACTCCATCTCCAGAACATGAAATGATGTGCTTATCATTGGTAAGTGGCAGGAACTTTGCACTAAAAATATTAGCTCTGTGACCTGAGCGGATTGTTGTCAAGACCTGCAAACATGGAAATTGCAATGCTGAGATGGAAATATAAAAAAAAACAAAGCTAGTTTGAAAGCAGAAGCATTTTGTTTATATATTCATATCACAGTATTGCTGTGAAGCTGCAGCCTCTCAGAAACGATATTACACAAAACAATGACATATATAACATTTACCATCGGGTAAAAAAGAGAAAGAGAAGAACTGCCTGGAACAACATTCTTAATAGGAACAAAAGAACAGAATTCTGTTCAAATTGAATGGTAAGCATACAATACAAAAATATATATTTAGGTTTATACACTGAATTCCCCATGTTGTACTACTAACCCACTTTAGGCCCACTTACCTTTTTATTATAAGGGTTACAAATGACCAAAGATGTGTCGTCAGAACCAGACAGTATATATTCCCCTGTACTATTCCAACAAATAGAGTTTACCTATTAGAAAAATAGAAAGGTTTCAAATATAAACAATCATTTGCATCAAATTTGCAAAAAGAACATTGTGTATTTATTTTTGTTGTCTCAACTTGCTAAGTTTGTTTGGTTATCAGGCAGATACACACAACATTGTGATCATGTCTCCACCTCCCTCTCTCTCCTCCTATATTCACAAAACACAAAAAAAAACATATATAGGACCTGCAGTTTAATTATTCTGGATGGTGAAGAGGAACAGAGAGGTTTGTAATATTGCTGGCACCTAAACAGAAAATTTGCAATGTCTAGAAGCAAAAAAATGCCTTAAGGAAATGGTCTTTTGAAGTAGATAAAGAAGACACTGCTTCTTGGCTTTGAATCGATCCCAGGACAGCATTCAGAACCTTGACTGGGGTTGTACATAAGCCATTACCTCAGAATCCTCAAAATCTAATAAAAGGTGTAATTTAAAAATACTTTTTTATAAAGCGCCTTGATTATATGACATAATGGTTTCATATTGGTCAATTTCTGCTGTACTACAATTGCTTACTGCACACGGTTAGCTTCTTATAGTGCACAGTGAAAGCTGCTGCAAGTCATATGGCACCTACCTCATATACTGGCTGAAGGACATCCAGTCATTTCCTCCCCACTCCTATTGTTGCCCACAGCTTTTTTTTTTTGTTTAAGCTGGATTTCAGTTCTATCAAATATAGATGCTTAGTATAGCATGTGGGCTTTACCTAGGGTGGTCAGCATGCAAATGCAGCCTGCCTAGGAACTCCTGCTCCATCAAAGATACATCTACCTATTAATGCATTTTGAAGTTTGCATAACTGTCCCCAGGAGCCATCCAACTGCTTGAATTAGGGATGAGGGCTCTTGATGGTACTGTGGCAATGTGATGTGCTCAGAAAGCTATTTATAGCAACCAGCTTGCCCCTCCTATAACCATGTTCTGCCATGTTTTTGTTTATAAATAATGTATTGATAGGTGCAAAAAAAGAAGACCACTAAAATATAAAAAGATTCAAATTCAGCTCCAACATTCTATAGAAAACAAATAATAGGAAGAAAATATGTAACCAATCTCATGAACATTTAGAAAAAAATAAAAGTTTACAGAACACAAAACAAAGCCCACCTTCTAAAACATTCTGTGATACATACCACCTAAGCAAATCGTTTTACAGGATCTCTACATTAGGTGACCATTTCAGGTTAATGCTTTGTCACATTGGATGTCAGAATCTTTCACATAACTTACAAAAATGGGTGATATTAGAAACATGGAGAGGACATGGAGTGCATATGGCTGAAATAAAGCCTACATTGCTACATACACCAGTGTAGAGCAAGTGTTCTGTAAAGAGCAGTCTTTTCTCTGTACCTAATAAAACATTGAAGTAAAGTCATGAAACCTAGTCTTTTTTAAATCGTTTTGTTTATGCCAAACACTAAAGCTTCCCACTATGAAATAATCTTTTCTTGGGCCCCAAAAAACACATTGTCTTTATACTGGAGAACGTTTTTATAATAAAGCAAAAAATCCTCCCTGCTTAGAGAGGTCAGTCTAATTATAGCATGACATAAAAGCACTCTTCCCCGACATGTCCTCTGTGTATTTTCCAAAACTTTCTGCACAAATTATGTTTTTTTCTAAAATTATGAGCCAAGAAGGTGGCTTTTAAACGTAAAAATTATCTTTTTCATTTTAGAACACCTAAAATAGTCTTTTCTTAACCAGTGTAATCGTAAGAAAATAAGACAGATCAAAAGACTCAGCTGAGCTGTGCAGTGATACACTATTAAAATACAGCCATGGTTTGACTGAAAACTTTTTTATTCACTCATAATTTCAGCCAACATGTTAACTCTTTCCTAAAGTGCAGACATCGAGATCGAGTAGACTGGAGGGAGACACATGCTATTCATAGGATAGTTAAATAAAATCTATCCAGTTTTGCTGTACATTAGTCCTAAATCTAGTGAGCAGTCTGTTGCATTGGGAATAGCATTCTACACAAAAACTAAAGTAAACCCATTGTCACAATTATCTAGATTACCATCTGCAACTATCTTTAGATAGATACTGCTGCAGCCTCAAAGAAACCTCAAGTACTTACTTGCTCCACATTAAACCTTACTGTTGGACCCCCTGCTGCCAACAGCAGTCCATAACCCTAGGACTCTAGGTTCTCTCTTTAAGTGGAGACAAGGCTCTAGTACTACTTTAGGTTTCTGGAAAGGTACTTTTGCACTGCAAAATGGTACATGGTTCTTGCCAGTCTTTCATTCTCTTGGTGGGAATGCCCCAGGGTACCTAACCTAATGACTAGGTTTTTATCACTTATGACCAGGAATTATATGCTAAATTTCTCAGTCACACAAATTAATTTACCCAATGGACCAAAAGTGCCATCTTAAGACTAGAGCCCACTTACAAAAACATCCAAAATTAATTTGTTATATTTATTAGATGTTTGAAACACAATTCCTGGATTTTCTTAACCATTGGAGTTCCTTAACCATTGCTCTTGGATTCAGTTAAGCATAAACTAAACTGAAAAATGATCAATGATAGAATACCTGGTATGGTTAAAATTACTCTTGAAACCATTTACAAAACCTGGGATCCTTGAATTAGTCACCAAGCCTGATTTCTTAACGTCTCTCATCTTTACTCTCTTCCTCTTTACCATGCCTTTTTTGCCTATATGTCTCATGATTCTTCTTTGCCTTAAACACTTACAAGGTAATATTAATGTATGTTACATTTGGTTTGATACATTTTTTTCTTCTGTTAACTTTTTCTGAAATTTATCAAGGTTAATCTGCTTGCCTTTAGTTTTTTAGAATGCATTCTTCAATGTTACCATTCTGGAACCTTGGTTCTGTTTGTTTTGCAAATGGTTCCATTAAAAATGAAAATATAAATTGAGACTTCCATGAGCTTCTGACATTGAATGAAGCTTGCACTTCATATTTTGCGAGTGAACGTTTCATTTACTATTTATTTTAGCAAAGCTTCACCCAAACATTTCAAACAAAAAGTTAAAGCAATTTGTGTGTTATTTTTTAGGATTTACTTACACAGCCATGATGTACATTCAGTGTTTTTTCCAATTTAAGTTTTTGAACGAATTCTCTTCGTCCTGTTGAAAATGTATATACAAAAGTGAAGAAAAAAAATAACCAAAGCAACTTTTATAAAACAGCTTTACAAAGTATAAGCTTACTAACCACAAATAAAATACTTGTATTTGTATATTTTAATTATAACACTACCTATATAGGATAAAAAATACCAATGTTTAATAAAAAAAGATTAACACAGAATGAAGGAGCACCATGAACACTCAATTATTAATAATAATTAGGCTAATAATAAAAAGGCTGGAAAACAAACAGGTAAAGCTTACAAAAGGTTTCCAAAACTACATGGGACTATACAGAAGAAAAAAAAATCACTAACAGGAATGAAACAGTTTACAAGATACCAAAATAAGTCACTAAACAAGTGCCAATCATCACTGTGAATTTTCTTCACAATATTTAAGGTATGATGTATGTAGGTAAATGAAGTATGATGGATTCCAATGTTCAACTAGATGAGGACAGGTTTAAGGATAAGGAACATGATATCAAAGAACACTAATGTCTAAAGCCAGAGGATGAATATTCATATTAATCTTTCTATTAACTGGAGAAAATCAATAGGTCAAGTCAAAACAATCAGGTCACTATCCCTTTGCTTTAAAGTGATGAACAAAGATACCATTTTATTACTTCACAAAAATGAAAAGCTCCAGTTGGGAGACAGAAATATATGTGATGTAACTTCTCTTGACTCGGTTCCCACTCTGATCTAACTCGAATTACAGTTGAGTTCCAGGAAACATTTCATGTGACCCTGTCATCAGGGCTGACATTTGAAAATAAAAAAAGAAAACAAAAAAACTCGAAAGGGGAATTAGAATAAATTTATAAAGGGATAGTATTGGTCTGTCCAGGCCCCTGATCTTGCTCCCTTCTCCCTGTTGCTTTGCCATCTACATAGCTGTTAGCAAACATTAGAGTTTTAGGGTAGACTAGCAATTTGTAACTGTTCGCAAAAATGTAAATAAAACAAGAACCAGACAGTGCAGACTAGAGGAAGTGTCACTGATGGCATATTCCAGTGCTTTCACTGTGCAAGAACCTACCAAAAGCCCACTTGCCCTGCCATAAGATCATCATTAGGTAGCTGTTCAGTGATACTCAAACATAAACAAAGGATATTAGGGGGTAGAGCTGAGGGGCTCCAAGATAAAGGGGCATTTTTTTATAGAAAATGGCTACTAATGTTCATGCTTATCTACTAAACTTACATTTATTACAATAACAAACATGCAAAAGTGTAAAGGTCATCCTGAATTGACTACTAAGGAAAGCACTGCCATTACCAACTAAGTATTTATGCAAAAATTCTGAAAAAATTAACTACAAACTGGCCCACAGCAGCTCTGCAGAGCAGTGTTTCAACCTTTTTTAAAAAGAAATTAAAATAACTTTCATGTGTTCAGGGAACCCCTGCTATAATTACTGTATACACACACAACTCACAGTACATAATTGTGGTGGTTAGTGGGAAGAATGTCACCCTTACAGATAGCCAAAAAGATTGTTGTGCCAGTTAAACTGACCTGAAAGTTAAAACAAATGCTCATTATTAAAAGAACTTTTAGCAACCTCTGGATGAACCCTGGTTGGGAAACAGTAGTGTAGAATATTACATACCCAAATAGTTGATACGGACAACACTGGGTTCATCCAATCCAAGTGAACGTTTTTGTACATCCCACAGGAGGTTAGTGCAGCAATGGGACATAGTCCAAGCGCTGTCACGCCTTCAAAATAGCTCTTTCAACTACAAGGAAACAAAAATAGGGTGTTGTAAACAGACAGAAACAGATGCTATCCTATGCTTGGATTCTTTCTTATAAACATGGTGAAGAGAACACAAAACATGCACATATGTGAACTTTTATTTATGTCACAAAGTGGCTATTACGTAAACATTTTAAAAACATATTATCACATAATCTTCCTCCCACATTTTCATTCAACTTTTGTTTGGTAATGCAGAAGTAAAATAGTTGGCTATAAACTGTGGTAAAAAAGGTGTTATACAGAGAAAGGTGAAACCAAAGGCAGCAGCTACAAACGAGACTTCCAATCATTCCGAAAGAAAAAGAGTGAAATATCAGACCCACCATGCACTTATGTAGGGGATAGGCATCTTCCTTCCTCTCTTTCTTACAAAATATATCCTCATAACTCAACATTCTGAGCAAGTGTATAAAGTCACCATTGCATCCTTATGCATTTTGTTCTAGGCGCTTGAACTCAGCCGACATTGTAAACCACTGTTGGGCTGCTAGCTGAAGGTGAACATTGCCTATTCATTGTGCAAGGGAACAATAATTATCTATAGAATGCAGATAGGAAGGAGTTAAATCAACCCTCTATGCACAGAAACCCCTATCAAATAAAAAAACATTATATTAACTATACTTCTATAGGCATGTAAACAACTCACTAGCAGATAACTCATAACTTCACTCAAGGTTGTCCCCAGAGAGCCAGTTATTTTCTCATTAGCCCTCCATGCTGCCACTACCACAGAATTTGGAGATAAAGCAAATATGTCAATCACAACAAATACATTGCAGACACGCCTAACTTTCCTGTGGTAATTGTGTAGGTCAATGGCCATGAGTAGTGGCAAGAGATAGTGATAATAACTGTCATGACAAAATACAATTGTAACCAAACCATAACTGGACTTGTAACAGCCAAGTAGTTTGCTAAGCATCTTCTAGAAGCCATCAAAAAAATCTACACCTATTTTTATTACAGACAGAGGATGCTGGGGTGAAGACATGGTAGCAAGCTCTATGAGCTATGGATTGGTTGGGATAGCATTGTATAGAGATACTGAGCACAGTGTTATAGGGATAAGCCAGGCTTGTTATGTGGCAGGAGGCATGATGATAAGAGTGTATGAAGGGTGTATGGAGGTTTGTGCAAGCTATAGTTTTTCCTTGCTTTAACCCCCATTACTATTTCAGCAACTGCCATATTTCAGCACCCTGTAATTCTACATTCACTTCTGATCTATCACAGGGTCTGCAGTTCCCCCTATTGCCTTCAACACCAAACATTGTGCAAGTCACTCCCATCCCATCCCCCTGTTCTGGAACAGATACTTTTGCCAATACATAATATATTAGGTCATAATAGTACTTGGCAGACACTGTTACCTGCATCATATGCTATAAAGCCTAAGAAAAATGCCAAAACTGAAGTACAAGTGTATGAACAAAACTAAAGATGTATATACAGTCCAGTAAAATCAGTATTTTTATTAAAAGCAAATTCCAAAAAAAAAAAAAACCTGAATACAAAAATATGTAAACTTCAAAGTACACCAATGTCTACCTTTAGCTGACTAACCTGGTAAAATAAATTGAATGCATTTTTTTTCATTAAAGGTTAAACCATTCTACAAGCATATTAGGCTTTCCAGAGAAATGCAGAGTCATTAAAATCAATAATGATTAAAGCACACATATCACTATTTAAATAAACTCTCCTAAATTCAACCAGCACATCAACCTAAAGAACTGGTCTAGCCTTAAAGAAATATGGTCCGTTCCTGTCCTAATTTCACCACTTGAACCAAGCTAGGAAAATAGGCCATTTAGCCCTATAACCAAAGGCTTTTCTTAGTTTGTGCTGGATTCTGATGGAGATTTGATAGGTTAGTACCAGCTTCTCAATTGTGAAGCCACACATAAGTGTATAGATTGCAAAAGTCCATATAATTTCTTGCACACAAGATTTTCTGCCTCATCAGCAAACAAGCAGAACCCATACTATAGCTGTATGACACCAAGATGTGAGTGGTAAAAGGGGTCTGTCCCAATCTTCCCTGCACTAATTTGCCCCCTTCCTGATTAGCTAATTGGCAAGGACTAGTAGAGACTATGGACTCCATCTCCTGATTACCCAGAATCAGGAGGAGTCCTTTGCAGCTATGTCACAGAGCCTAGAAAGCAGGATTATAGGGTCAAGGACATTTTTTATAAAGGAAAACTACATTGGTACTAACTAGAGTTCACCATACATTTTTTGTACTAGATTATGATGTACACTACTTATCCTTATAAGTAGCATTTGTGAAATGTTACTTATAAACTGATCTATATAAATAGAATGTTACTGCAGTAATTTTGAGAGGCTACCTCTATACAAGGGACTACTAAAAATTCCTCAGCCTGATCCACTTCCCAAAATGAGTGTTATTATATGTTGTAAAGTGCTGTAGCACTATTTTTTGCCAGATAACTGACCAAACCGTGTCATCAAATATGCTAAATTTGCATTTGGCCATCACAAAGTTCCTTCACCAACAGCAGAAAAAAGGAAACCAAGAGTGTCAAGTGCCCATTATACTCAACTGTGAAGAAGTGGTATGCCATCTTTTAGCATGGAGATTTTAAGGTTAAAGATGCCACAAAACTGGAAGGTAATCAATAGTGTCAGCTCTTGCAATCGTTGATTGTGAGACACTACCATTATCTGAGAAATACATTGGGTTTACAATTCACAAGCAGAAGCTGCCAGCAATGTGGGTTCTAAAATGTTTCAATGCTAACAAGAAACGATTTTGCAGCATTATTTTTTGGACTGACTTTTGTTAATGAAACATGGTTACATTACTAGATCTAAAAACCATTCAAAACAGATCTTTTAGAGGCGACACTCAAGTTCTCTGTGGCTGAGCAAATTCAGGACCCACAAGTCAGGAAGAAAAGCATTCCAAACCTTAAAAAGAATTTAAAGGAAATGAAACATTCAAAAAAATTTGAGGGGATAGCAGCAGAAGATCAAGTATTTCATTGACCAGACATCAGAATTTTTTTGAAAGGTTAAAGAAATTTGAGAAATGATGGCCCATGTTGAAATGTAAAAGAAAAGTTGATAAAATAAAATGACTCTTGGTCATTCACTTACTGGTTAGCCCTAGAACTTTTCAGCACCATCCTATATACCATGTACATGGTTTGAGGTCCAAGGGATAGCACCCATCTGTACTCTGAATGCCTAGGCTTGCGTTATAAGATGTGTGATCCTTCTTTTTTTATTAGTGCAATTTTAGGAAGTCCACAACCTATCATGATGAAAAAGTCATATCACACAGTTCAGTGTTCTGCCCAGCCGGGCACATCACCTAGCACTTTTCAGTAACCACCCATGAGTTTTTGGGTGATAACTGAAAAGTTGTGTTATAATACAGGGGTCACCACCCATCTTCAGCTTCCCCTCACCCAGCTTAAAAAAAATTCTGAGGAGAATACTGTAGTTTTACAAAGCCCACAACTAGTCAGGATGTTGCATTTGCATTAGACCCAGTGGGAGTAACAAGAGGCAAATGTACTATCCTTATAAAAATGTATTGTTTATCCTACACACACATTTTGATTTTTTACTAAACGTAACATTAAACAAGGAGGTTTGAAGTGTTTAGCTCCCTGGTTTGATATCATTGACATGTTGCAAAAATAAAAAAAAATCTAACCCTGACAAAGACAAAAGAAACATACTGGCTGTACAAACGTAAGACTTTCTATCTCTAAAATAGAAAAATAAAAGCAAATATTTTTACATACAAATACAGACACAAATTATGAACATTTTCTGCATACATCTTTTGGCCAGGTAATGGCCTTGTCTTTGCAGAAGGTTACCCACTATACAAGTGTAATGCCTGAACATTCAGAATCCTAAAAACCATAATGCAAGGACAAATCAAACTCACTACCAAACATATATTATTACCTACATGTTGACTTTGTAAACCATGTACTATGAATCCCAAAATAAATAAAACTAAATACCAATAAAGTTTTATAAAATTTTTTTTGAAGATTTAAAAAATCTTTTAAAAAAAAAGATTTTTAAATCTTTTTAGAGCATATCTGCTTATCCTACTGGGGTAACTTCCTGTCCCAAAGACACAAAATGAAATGAGAAAAAACCATTAGGGTCCTTTTATACCTGTGGGGGAAAACAGTGTAGTTGGCCGCTCCTGGTCACACAACCTGGGGCATCTGACTAGGAGCAGCAAATTGTACCGCAAGTAACACATTTGCACATAACTGCATTTTAGTTATTTCTGAAGCAACTGCATGGCCAAAAGGTGACAATGCTTCGGGGAACCGTACCACGAGCTGCCACAGCCATGTGCATAAAATGGTTTCCAACCAATCCAAATACCTGCAATGTTAGAAACAGGGACCACGGTTAGGCCCGCAACAAATGCAGTGGTTCACCACGGGTTTCAAATGGCAAACAGAATATTTGTCCCTTTTCGAAAAATGTCTCTTATAGTGACAAATACTAAAGTTTTCACTTACTTCCTTTTGTTATCAACTCAAGTGAAAAGTAGCTGCACATGATTGGGTATTCAAAATAAACAGGAATGTTCTGTTCATATGGCTGGATTAATAAATTAAATATTGACATCATTTTCTCAGAGAACATTCTCAAAATGACTAAGTAAATCAAAGTCTAGATGGGTGGAATAAGATTCCAGTGGCTGTTCCGTTGGTTTGCTGTTCTTGAATTTCCATCTTTAATGTTCCCGATTAAGTATGACCTGCTCACTGTTTCAACATCTATCACACAACATCAATTAATCCATCATACAAAAAAAACTATTCTAGTCCTGGATGCCGGTGAAACCCTGTAAAGTGGGTAAAGTAGGCTTAACTCTCACTGCCAGAGCAACCTTATTTTAGTAACAAAATTTTACAACTAATTTCAGAACATGCAAACACTATATCAGTTGTAAAATTTAAAAAATTGTTTGTAGCCCTAAAATTTTTCATAGACCATGCTTTAGACCAATTTACAGCTAATCAGTTTAAAGTGAATCATATATAATGGCCTTACTGGTATTTCTCTCCATCAGGCATACTTTTTAATACATAGTATGATTTGTTTTATCATGCTCACATATATGGGTTTATATTTGTATGTCTTTGTGTTGGGATGGGGTTCATTTAAATGTTTTACTGTCACAGGAGGGCTCATAAGCCTTCGATATGATACTGCACTTTTTTTTTTTTTTTTTGACAGGGCCTCTTTATGGCAAGATTAATATAGAAACAGCCTAGGATCTGATAAGCTTTGAACCAAGAAGAGCCTTCAGGTTTATGCATCACAAGGGAGAATGAGAACCAGTAAGTTTCTCACCGCTCTACTTTAAACGTTTAAATAGAACAAATAACAATTGTGAAACCAATTAGTTTTTTTTTCTGTCACTGTCCAGTCTGGAAGATTTCCGTTCATTTATTTATTTTTTTATTCATACAGTTGTAGAACCAATAAATCTGTGGAGAGCTGTGAAACATCTTTAACATTACAAGACTAAATCCGTTAGAATGTGACTAACTACTACCAGATATAAAATGACCTGGATTAAACACCTTCACAGACAAATGTTCTCTTCATTTCCTGTTCCAGAGACAGAGAAGAATATAAACAGAGATTTCTTCTAAGTCATAGGATATCCCCTTAGATACTTGCGTTACCCATTGGGAGAGTTCACTTCCTGTCCTGTTCCTTGTGACGACTCAAACTTTTCCCATGACTTTTTGTACCAGAGACAAATGGTAAACAGGACCAGAAGACAGTGGATCACCTCAGGGGAAGGACAGAGAGTAATATAAACTAAGGTTCTAACCCTAACAAAATCTGTCCCAGGCTGGGCATATGTTATAGAATTATTTAACTAGGACACTGCAGTGCCAGTGAGTGGGCACAGTTTTTCTATGCCCCAGGGATGTCTTGCTTGGGACACTAAAATAGACCCTGGATTTACAAACATTTAAATAAATGGAAATGTTAATAATATTTTAAAAACTGCTATGGTACTTTGATGTTTGTTGAAACTGTGATGTGTACATCTAGCCCAATTAGTTTAAGTAAATGGCTATGAACAAAATTGTGTTGAATTGCTCCGTGTGTGGTTAACGTTGTCATTCTGGAACTAAACACAACAAAACAGATTATGTAATACTTCTGTAGCTTACTACAGCATTTATACTGCCGTGTGAACAATTCCATCATATAGTGTGTTTTACTGCAGAACTTGGGTCTTATTTTTAGTCGAGTATATTTATACAGGCTTACTCTGATCCCACAGTGTGCATTGGAAGCTGCAGCATGTCACATAGAGTCCACCTCTTTTCCTAGCTGGAGGACATCAAGCATCATCCAACTTCCCCATCTTTCCTTCCTAGCTGAATGGCCCAATAATTTTCCATTCATTGGACTCTTGCTCCTGCAAACTGACATCCACCCATCAAAGCACTTTTCTATTTACATAACTTCTACTATAAACAAAAGCGCTGCTCAAATCTGGGTTAAAGACACTTGAGTGGAATATTGAGAAACAGTGCTGTAAGGTTTTCAGTGCAAAACTTTGCTGTCCCCTTCAACCAGCCACGATCTGTAAGCATTACTTAGAGGACAAAAGAGACCTAGTGATAACATCACATCAATATATAAAGAAGGTTCTATTCAAGACATATTATAAAAATAAAAGGTTTATTCTATTCAAACTTGTCATTAGAGTTCCAAAGAGGATAGATAGGGAAGACAAGTATAAAGTGAATTAATGTTAATGGATGGAACAAGAAAGGACATAGTTATGATGAAGCACAATGATACAATCATACATCTCATTATATTGTTCTGTATTAAATTAAATAAAACTATTTTTTAACACCATTATTCTTCCTCCATAACTGCCCAATATACAGGCATATCCATAGAGTTATATTCAGAATGGTTAGCATGTCTGTACAAAGCCTTAACTTGCTCCTACAATATTCATATGAACATCTTCTATTCTCCATGGCATAACTTGACAGCATGATGCCAAGATCAGTCAAATTGGGTGACCTGCACGTCCACCCAGTTTTTTTGCTTAACCAGTAAAGGAATGGCCATTCTAAGTGCTGTGTGTCCATGATCTGAACCATTCTATTCCAAGTGTACCAACATACAAAAGCCTTGAACATAACCATGGTCCTTTGGTTGGGCATCTTTTGATTTGGCAGATGGGTGGTCTCTGTGTGAACATGTCCTGCACAAGTTTCATAGAGCACTGGGCACTGTGACATGTGTTGTCACTGATATCCCCAACAGCTGCAGCACCAGATGCTCCAAAACAACAACAAAGCAGAATCCTCTGTATTCTGTAACCACCCAGCATCCACTAACTGCAAGGGTTGGCACTGGTCAGAACTTCCTATATGCCCACTGGTGGCACCAGGGAGTGCACCCCCTGTCTGTACCCCCTCACCCCCAGACAGGGTTCTCCTCATCCAGCACCGAGACCCCCCACGGGCAGCTCACCGTACGACCACTGCTCCCCCACAAGAAAACTTTCCGTGCCCAGGGGGCACTCGGTGCGGGCAGGATGGGCACGGTGTCAGTCATGCAGACAAGTGTCCGGGCTTCTTCCAGGCAGGCGCAGGGTCTGCCAGGTGATTAGAGGCGGCAGCTGAACAGAAAGCCAGAAATAGAACAGAGCCTAGGATGGAAATGGAAGCGCTCACAAGAATACGTCACACAGACCATTGCTGCTCCATTCCCCCCTCATGTCTTCCATGCCCTGTACCACACACACACCTTATGTACACATATGTCCCCCTACCTCCAAACTCGTCTCCTCCGTGCTACATGCAGCAATGTGCCTGTGTCTTCCCTCTCCTCCTTCTCCCTATTGCCTCCCTTCACTGTGACAACACTGCTCGCCCCTCCCCGCCTTTTAGCTCTATGTAACCTTAGCTCTGCTCTGTGCACGGTACGTGAGGTCAGAGTCATGTGACTGGTGGGGGCGGGGCCGAGCTTGGCAGTACTCTAGACCTAGGTGGAGGGATGCTGGCAAGCAGAACTTTTAAAAGACAACTCCAAGTATTGGCAAGATATTTTTTTTTTTGAAATAGTAAAAACTTCTCTGGTGCTCTCTGTTGCTGTGCATATAAGGAAACACAAATAGCTCCGCTATACTTCCAGCACTGGACCTGTGAGATCGGTGGTCCTCATTTGCTGATACATCTTCAGCCAATCATAGAGCATTATGTACTCTGGAAATTGCCAAAAAGCCAATGATACCGGTACCCCAGATTTCTGTTTTGGATAGAGTGAAATTTCTGTTCACTTTCTGTTCCTTAGACAGAACAGGAATTATGCTGAATTTCTCTCAAGCAGTGGTCCCCAACCTTTTGCAGCTCCTGGACCATTGAATCAACGGACTCCGGACCATGCATGCCCACTTCCCTGAGCCTACGATCCGTATGGGAGACATGGTCAGTGGCTCTGACCGATGCGCCCCTCCTCCAGGCAGAGTTGCAGACCACCTCTGGTCTCCGTGCTGTCGGGGCCCACCTGTCAGATGGGTTGGGGACCTTTGCCCTATGTGTCCCAGTGAAAGATTTTACCTTACCTCCTGTTCTGTGGAGCATGATAAATTCTTGAAAGACTACGTTAAACAAGATTTATCACACAATCTGGTCAAAGTGGATAAATTTTGTGTCCGATAACTCATAAAGCCTATTGTTGCCTGAATCATAAGCCTTTGAGGTTTTCCAAATAGGGTTGGAAAAAGTTCTGCCACATTGAAGGTCCAAATTTCCAACATTACAGCCATGACCGGTGGGCACTTAAGTCATCAATCATGCAATTCCAGAAGGTCTAAATCACCATAATACTAACCAGAAAGCTTCCCTTTCGGCACATAGGATTTGTTGGTAGTTTTAGGTCAATTTCCCTCTTTCCAGTAGAAGTGTTACTTTAGAATAAGATCTGCTCACAATAGCATCATGGAAGGTTTCAGAGTTACAATCATACTGAACTATATCTTACCTATTTTACAGAAAGGGTAATTCTAAAGTCTATAGCTCCATTTTTGCATAGTGTTTCTTCATCCTTTCACTTCCCGTTGTACTCCCAGTCTTTATGAAGATATATGAATTCTGCATCATATTTAAGAGCATCCAATACATTGTGACAATGTATTGCAGAGTGCCCCAAGAGACCTTGTGTAATGCACCTACATATTTGTTCAAAGCACAAGTGATTTGGCTCACCATGTTTGACTGTGGAATCTGGAAGGGAAATAGTCCAAGCATTTAATTTTTTTTTTAGCTAAATCAGGAAAATATGTATTCACATAATTGTCTCCCTTGTTTTGTAGGCTTATTCCCTTCTGTATGCTACCATGACATGCCTGAAAAACAGAAGGGAGTATAATCACCTTTGTCATTTTCCAAATGCACCCTTTTAGCAGTAAACAGAATTCCCACCTTGTAGGTGATACAGTGAAGACCCCCTTCTACCACTGGCTACAATATTATGGTTAACCAGTCCTTTAGGGCTATGGAGAGGAGCCACAATCAATTTGCATGCTTCCATGAAGATACAAGGAAAAATAAAGGTGAGTACATTTTAAAAGCTAAACCCCAGTTTTCCTAGGGATGTGTGTTTTACAGACATCAATAAAGAACACAGCTAGGTGCAAACTAAACAATATAAAAAGAGATTTGTATTGCTACATGAATGATTTTTGGAAATAAGAGATTGCATATTTACTATGTGTTTACACAGCAGGGGAAGTTCTGCTTACAGAACCATAATATAAACCTTCTACGTTTACAATATTGAACAGAATCCTTAATTTACTCCACTGGAGTTAGCATATTGTGAGATTTTTATGTCCTTTATTGCAAAACAGATTCCATTTTGCAGATATAGCAAAACTATTTATAATTTTGACGACTGCCTTGTATATATGGGGGTGCAGGAGTGTGGATTACAGTTTTTTCCCTGGAGTATATCTAAATTAGTATGTGACTGGGCAAAGTTTTCTGGTGTCGAGCCAGAGAGAAAGCAGACTCCTGCAGTGCAAGAGATATTATATATTCACAGTAAATGTTTCATAAATATGCATGTTGTACTTTTTATTTGTAGGGAACCTGACTGGCACAAGGACTGAAAAGTTTGGACAATACCTATCATGTCTTACAATTTATGCTTTGCAGCACAAAGAGGGAACATATCCATCGGTGACCTTATCAGGAAAAGGTCCCTAAAGAATTGATCTATAAATAAAAGTTGCATATCATAAAGTTTAATGTAATGTCCATGTCATTGCACTTTAGTTGAACATGCACAAGTTGTTCCTACCACAGAGTAAATCTTCTGCTGTACTTTTGGTAACTCCGAAAGTAATAGCTGCAGCTCCTTTTTAATGGTGTTATTTTTGTTCCCCTCTATCCTTTTGCATTCTTTATCAATTCTTTTTAAAACGGGAGAGGTACCTTTTATAAAAATAAAAAAAAATTAAAAAGATACACAGAAACAATCACACACTTTGGAATATTTATGACTGGTTGTGATAAGCCATTATAATGATGCATTGTTAAAGCTTTTCAAGACAGGAGAACATATCATGGGGGGATATGGGTGGCTGTCATGGGAGAACCTGGGTGATCCAAAAAACCTGGAATGTATTTCTTAAAAATCCTTTGCTATTAGTTGGCAAATGTTTTCAATACTGGAGCAGATCAATTCCAGGTTTACTGGATCACCCAGGTCCACTGATGAAAGTGTATATATTCTCCAGTCTTGGGGAGCTTTAATGAATCAAACCCAATGTGTTGACAAGCAGCCTGCTGATAGGGGAAAGCAGAATGACAGAGGGATAAATTCATTACTATGTTGCTTCTCCCTTCTTTGTCCATTAATAGCTTGGGGTGAGTCCATGACAGTCTAGGCTCAGAAGATGCTCGTGGAATGATTGTCACAGATCTGCAGCAAAGCTGCTGTGATCTGCATTTGGGTACTACAAATCAGCAGGAAAGTTGCTGCTGGTCTGCTGCTTGTAGTCTTATCAACCTATGATTTTTTTCAAATTGCTAGGGCCTGCTCACATATGTCTTTTTTCAGTCCAACTATTTAACTACAGTGGTACCTTAATATAAGTCCTTAATCCGTTCCAGATCCGTGGACTTACACCAAACAGGACTTATACCAAACAAATTTTTCCCATAAGAAATAAAAGGAAAATGAATAATCGGTTCCCATGAAAAAAAATCCTATTGTTATTGGCATATTATACATTGATGGGGCTGTATAAAATAATATAAACACTACTTAATATTAAAATACATAAATACAAAGGCAATTAGATGAATTAAATGAAAATTTAATCTCCCTTTACCTTACTGAGATGGTGCTGAGAAGGGAGGAAGAGGAGATGTTATGTAATTCACAGAGAGTTATAGCGCGGGTTGTTCACTGAATGGTAGCAAACTGGCATACTGACGCTCATGGGCAGTCCTGGCTTTGTCTCAAAAGAGGTAAATAAGGGTAGCACGTGGTGTTATGACTCATTTTTACCCATACAAGTTCTAGCACAAAGGTTGTATGCCAAGCAAAATTTTTTGTGTCCAAAGTGGACTTATACCGAGGTACCACTGTATATGTAACTATATAGCTCCTACACATCCAGTCCCCACTCGACCTGCCAATCAACCTTTTTATTAAGCAGTGTTCAGTCCAAAAAGCTTATTGCAATAGATTGTTTCTGCCTTAGGCCACAGCATGTGTGTTCCAGAGTTTCTTAGCCTGCAGAGTTCCTGTCCCCCTTTCACAGTGACCCCTCTTCCGCCTCACTGATCCTGATTAGCCTGCAATGATGTTTTCCCAAGTACTGACTTTTGCTAGTTCCTGACTACACTTGCTTGCTATCTGTCCAGACCATTTGCCTATCCCTAAGCTCATCATCCTTTGTGGAATGCTTTTTTTTTTTTACATCAAGCAGTTGATAAAACTTTGCACCTCCAGCAAATGTGCTAATAGCACAAAGGGTCCACTTGCCAATTTGCCCATGACAAAATATAAAACTGGCTGTCAAGCTGAGGACATCTAGTGGTAGACAAGAATTAATGCAACTACAAAGTTGGCTTTCCCCACTAATGGGAATTCAAAGTAAAAACACTAATCCTTCCTCTTCAATGTGAACTCAGAAGCTCACAGCACTTCTGGGTTCCTGGCTGCCAAATTCTGGCTACTGGAATACTGAATCAGTACTTTATTGCTGTTTGGAAGGGGTGCACAGCAGAAAGTTGTGGTCTAGCAAACCCCTGATGTCTTCATAAAGTCTCATCTTTACCATGCTATCACATAGGGGTCCAAAATCCCTTTTGTGATATTCGAAAATTGAATTTAAAATAAATAAATAATATTATTAAATAAAAAATGACTTTTAAGTACTCCATTCCAGGTTTTCTAGATCACCCAGGTTCACTGATGAAATTTACCCTCTCCAGCCTTGGACAGCTTTAAGAATCAGGCCCAATGAGTACAAAACAAAGAAAAACTGTCATAGATCCCCACAAGTCCAGGGGATCTGTGCCTACTTCTGGCTTACTCACCTTGCACTCCCCTGCTGCACTCAGCTGCCCCTTTACCTCAGAGGGTTAGATTGTTCGGCAGACGCACTCCATCTGAGTATGTCTCTTCACCAGCACTCCCTCTGCTGGTGGGTTAAGGGTCTGCGGCTCACATGACTTCTAACTATCACATGACATCCCCTTTTTAAGGAAGTGGCAGGCAACAAGAAGTTGCCTGGATAAGGGGTTCCTTTTGGTTCTGCTCCCAGGTTCCTGCTGGTCCAGTCTGTGTCGCCTGTTCCTGATTTGTTCGTATACTGACCCCAGCTTGATTCCTGACTGCTGCCTGCACTGACCTTTGGCTTGTCTGACCACTTCTGTTTCTCGCTCCGCCACCATGCTTTGTTTCTACTAGTCAGCAGTCACCTGCCTTGGGAGGCACAGGGGCCGCAACCTGGCAGCAGCTTGCAGCACAACATCCTCACCTCTAGAAGCTGTGGAGAAGACCAGGCTGTTGCTTAGACTCTGTGCCCGGTGCACATCTCTACCCACTGGGCTGGTGACATGGTGGGTCCACCACATTGCCCTGTGTGACTGTGACAAACACTAATACAATATTATTATGAATAAAGAGACATGCACTGCAGCAATCAAACAGAGTGATTTAAAAATTGCAATTACAGCATTTACCAAGTATTAGAGAAAGCTGGAGTAGAAAAGCTAAAAATAGAGAACAGAGGGGGTCAACCTGCAGTGGCATGACTGGGATAACAGGGATTAGAAAAGCAACATGAAGTGTACCTGGTGTTGATGGTGGGCAAGTGTCCCAACCAGGAACAGTAGTGCACTTTTGCTTATACTATGAATCTCTTTAGATTGTCTTACCTTGCTTGCTGAGCTTCTTACCTTTTTTGTGTTAATTCTTGCCTTTTTTTCAACCACCTCTCTTTCCAAACCAGTTCCTTTAAAATCACACATGGGTTACCTTTATATCATGGTACATTTAATTTCCAAATTCAAGTTTCCCTTTTTGCTTCAAAGAAGTAAAAAAAACAACAAAAAAAATGTTGTACTTTTACCTGTGACTCCCCTACTTTTTGTCCAATAGCTATAACAACTTTCTTTGTTCTATTTCTCACAAAGACACAATCTAACATTTTCTGCAAGTCAGTGTTCCTTTTCTTCTCTGGCAATGCAGCCCAAATCTAATGTGGTGGAACTTCTCTACTTGCCTTATTAGGAATACTGGGGGACATTTTAAAAAATGTGGCGAAGATGTAGACCATGAAGACCCAGTATTTTTAGCAAAACCTATTTATTATATTTCATATATAAGAAGTGTATAAGGTATAAAAAATCAAAAATGCCAAGCCAGTTTTCACAGACCACGAGCCTACCTAAATGGTATATTTTTATATTAGAATGCACAGCTAGACAGCAAGAAAAGGAAAATATTTTAACCCTGTATAAAGGAAGATCACATTTAAATTGATACAATGTATGTAATTTCATGTCAGTATATATTACATACAGACATTTTTTTATCTTGGTATTACATGACCAAATTTACTTTTTTATTAGACTAAATGGAACAAAACCTTTTTTCTATGTGTCCTTCCCTCCTTTGTTCTGATAAATATCTAATTGAAAGCCCTTTTTAATTTCTGTTCAAGAAGTGCAAAAAATAGCTGTCCATCTTGCCAGAAATCTTATGAGCTGTGCTTTTTCCTGAATAATATCAGATACCATTGTATCAGTATTGTATTGTCCTCTCCTCCTGTATCACTGTCTGTATTAGTCTGTAATTTGCAATCCCTATTTATTGTACAACGCTGCGTAATATGTTGGCGCTATATAAATCAATATCAGTGCTCCCAGCTGTCTTTGTAGCCAACAAAACACATCCTCATGTGTTAAGTAAAGAAAAGATGGGGGGGGGGGGGGTATACTATATTCCTTTTTACTTTAGGACATTTTTACTCTAGGGCAAAAAGTAAGTTTATCAAATAAAAATAAAGGAATTAAAAATAAAAATGAAAATTTGCAATATAATATATCTTTGTTGTTAAGCCTGGATATGCTTTTGACTCCAGTCCTGAAAGCATTTTGGCAACATAGGGTGGACCTTAACCTGTACTATAGGTATTTTTAGAGACTTAATTTTTGACACTAAAAAAACTATTCTGTTGTCTATCTTTTATGCCCGCCACTGCCTTATAACTATTGTTCCTTTTCACCAAAGCTGTATGTGTGTTTTTTCATGCCGTCATTATTGCGTGCTTCTTTCTCCTGGAACATAAACAAAATACATTTTTTGGTCAATGAATCTTTTACTCAGCTAGTTGACTTCTTTGAAACACTGTTAGTTGCCATATATTATTTTGAAAACTTACAGTACATATTAAGGTCATAATTGTCACTAGAATAATGTGCAAATTTTTTTTACATTTGTTTTCTTATCTCCTACTAGCATGTTGTAAGAACCATTGCTTTCCATGTTGAAGCAGTGGTCTCTCATAGGCCTCATTCGCCGCAGCTGTGTTATGCTGTCAGCTGTATATTTAGGAGAAATTAGGTTTAATTTGCAGAAGTGCTTATTCTGAATCGGAATTCCGATGAAAAATCAATGGGAACAATTTATTTATTATTAATATTATTATTAATATTATATAGGCTTCAGTTATGGCTTTTTAATTAGGATTGGGGGCCACTAACAACTTGACCAGAAGATAGGCTTAATCAGTGGGTGATACATTTTTGATGATGGATGATACATAAGAGTTTAATTGCAAATAGGTGAAAGCTTGCATCCCCAAAGAAGGCTACAATGCATTAATGGCCGAATAAGAAATAATTTTCTGGATCAGACAATTACCTGAGGACCTAATCTTCAGTGCCCTTAAGTCTCCATGATTTTTCCCTTGCAGTTTCCACATTATCCATTGAAAATCATTGTGGCGCCATAGAAGAAGGAACAAGGAGGAGTGGCTATTCAACAAAAATGTATTCCTGATTTTGTGCCAAAAGTACCAGGCAGAGTACAGTACTGGATTCTGAAGGATAGATTGGGGCAAAATTTCTCTATGTATATGCAAGAGATAAAGAAGATGAGTCAATTGTTGCTCTAAAGAAGCATTAGGAGACTGTGCCATGTTTCAATCCCTAATATTTCTAGTTATTGTTGCTCAATTATATAGCTCTATATTTGGGTAATTAAGACCTCCATTTTTAACTGGTTGTTGAAGTATACACATTGCTATCCTGGAATTTTTCCCTGCCCAAATAAATGTCCTGAACAGTTTATGAATCTCCTTTTGATCCGATTTTTTTAATTTTTTTTTTAATTTATTTTTATTGAGGTTTAACAGTGATAAATATATGTTTGCCTACTACAGTTTGATGTTGTTTGTGTATATATTTTTTATAAAATTCCAGGATAGCAATGTGTATAACTTCAAAAAACAAATAACCAATATATGAAATCGTATACCTTAGGGCATATAAGTAAAATACTGTTACATAGTTACATAGTAGGTTAGGTTAAAAAAATACAGTCAATCATGTTCAACCGCTTGGAAAATAAATATATCCTAGATATAAAACCCTATAAGATATAGTTGGTCCAGAAAAAGGCAAAAAAAAAAAACCTGGAACAATTTGCTTCAACAGGGGAAAAAAATCCTTCCTGATTCCATGAGGCAATCAGATGTTCCCTGGATCAACAGTCTCTGTTATCTTTACTTTAAAGCCTTAATACCCAGATATATTCGTGCTTCTAGAAAAACATCTAGCTTTTCCCAAAGCAACCTATAGTAGTTGCTGAAACTACTTCCTGAGGGAGTCGATTCCACATTTTCACAGACCTTACAGTGAAGAATCCCTTCCTTATCCAGAGCTTAAACTTCTTTTCCTCCAGACACAAAGATTGCCTTCTTGCTCTTTGTATTATTGTGAATAATTGGGAAGAGGGTTCTCTATATGGACCATTTATATATTTATACAGGGTGAACATATCCCCCCTAAAACGTCTCTACTCAAGGGAGAATAGATTCAGTTCAGCTAATCTCTCCTCATAGCTGAGCTCCTCCATTCCTTTATTAATTTAGTTGCCCTTCTCTGCACTATCTCCAATTCCACAATGTCCTTTTTGTGAACTTGTGTCCAAAACTGGACTGCATATTCCAGATATGGTCTGACCAATGCTTTGTACAGGGGCAGGATAATTAAGTCTATTAAGTCTATGATCTACAAGAACCAGATCCTTTTCCATTTCTGACTCCCCCAAATGTATTCTCCCTAGACAGTATGAAGCATACATGTTGTTATCCCCTAAGTGCATAACTTTACATTTATCTATATTAAATATCATTTGCCACTTGGTTGCCCAATCAAACAAAACATCCATGTCTGCTTGTAGATTATAGACATCCTGTATGGACCTAATTCCATTACATAGTTTGGTGTCATCTGCAAACAGAGAAATGGTACTTTTAATCCCAAACTCTATATCATTTATGAAGATGTTAAACAGTAAAGGTCCCAACACTGAACCCTGGAGTACACCACTAATAACCTTAGACCATTCAGAGTCTGAATCATTAATTACAACTCTCTGGATGTGGTCTTTAAGCCAGTTATCTATTCATTTACAGATTGTCTTTTCTAAACCTATTGACCCTAACTTGCATATAAACCGTCTGTGGGGTATGGTGTCAAATGCTTTAACAAAGTCCAAGTATACTATATCAACTGCTATTCCACTGTCTACCTGTTTACTTACTTTCCCATAGAAAGAGAGGTGATTTGTTTGACAACTTCGGTCTATCTTGAAGCTATGCTGACTATAACCTATAATATTATTTTCTAGCAGAAACTCCCCTATGAGGTTCTTTATCAAACTCTTTAGGACCTTTTCAACAATAGACGTTAAACTAACCGGTCTGTAGTTACCTGGTAATGACTTTGCTCCCTTTTTGAAGATAGGAACCACATTGGCCTTACACCAATCTATCGGTACCATGCCACTGACAAAAAAATCTCTAAAAATTAGAAACAATGACTTTAAAATAACTGAGCTCAGCTCTTTGAGGACACATGGATGTAATCCATTAGGTCCTGGTCCTTTGTCAACCTTAATTTTGCCCGCCTGTATCTCAATCATATCAATTTTGAGCCATTGTGACTCATTTAGGCAGTCACATTGTTATTATTAATTTGAACTTAAGCTCTGCCATTTTCCTTTGTGTACACAGAGCTCAAAAAAGTGTTTAGTAAATCCGCCTTTTCTTTATCCCCAACCCAGCGACATCCTTTAAGGGGCCTACATGCTCAGATCTGATCTTTTTGCTATTATTATTTTTTTTTAAATTGAGGTTTGCCCTACTTTCCTTTGCAATCTGTTTTTCATTTTGAAGTTTTGCACATTTTATCCCCTTTTTACATCTTTTGTTATATTCTCTATAGTTTTCAAACGATGAAGGTGATCCTTCATTTTTATATTTTTGGAATGCCCTTTTATTGTTCCCCATGGCTTTTTTAACATCAACTGTGAGCCACATAGGTTTTAATTTTAGCCTCTTAAACTTATTACCCATTGGAATTTATTTTTCAGTGTGCTTTTGTAAAACAGACTTGAAACATTCCCATTTCTGTTCTGTGTTCTTTGAGGACAATATTGTCTCCCAGTCTAAGTCACAGAGAGCCGCCCTTAATAATGGAAAATTTGCTCACTTAAAATAAAATGTTGTTATCTTTCCTGTTTTTGCTTCTTGTTTACAACTTACATTAAATGATTATGGTCACTGCTACCCAGATTCTGTTTTATATGGACATTTGTTATAAGCTCTGCATTGTTAGAAAGAACTAGGTCCAGCAGAGTATCATTTCTAGTTGGGGCTTCTCTAAACTGTGCCATAACATTTTCTTGTAATAAATTGACAAATTTCCTCCCTTTTGCAGTTCCTGTAGTGCCATTACTCCAGTCAATGTCAGGGTAGTTGAAATCTCCCATGATTAAAACACTTCCACTTTTTGCTGCTTTTTCTATCTGTGCTAGTAGTTGATTTTCTATTTCTTCCTTAGCACTGGGGGGCCTATAGCAGACTCCAATAATTAATTGTGTGTTATTCAACCCCACATTCAACTCCACCCATAATGCCATAACCTCACCTCATTGTTCCATCCACAATTTCTTCACTTTCAGATTACTTCTCACATACAGACAGACACCACCACCCTTTCATTTGACTCTGTCTTTACGAAAGAGAGTATACCCAGGAATATTGACAGCCCAGTCATGTGAAAAACAAAGCCAGGATTCAGCAATGGCAACTAAGTCATAATGCTCTTCACTCATTAAGGCTTCACACTCCCCTATTTTGTTTGCCAGACTTCAAGCATTGGTCAACAGGCTCTTTAAGCCATTGCTGCATTTACCAGCATTGTTTGCCAAATCATTTTGTTTTTCAGTACAACTAGTACTGCACAATCCAATGTTTGTTTGTAACATGGGAAGCTCCATACATTTATCCATAATCCTCCCCCCAATTACCCTCAATCCACCCTCCACTAGTGGCTGACCCCTGACTAACCTTTCTGCCACCTTATTTACCTGTCCCATCCCCCTCTGTCCTAGTTTAAATATCCCTCCACCATTCCCCTTAAATCTTTCCCCTAGCACAGCAGACCCCCTTTCATTTAGATGCAAACCATCTCTGGCAATGAAAAGTCAGCCCAGTGCTCTATGACCCAAACCCTTCCTTTTTGCACCAGGACTTAAGCCATGCTTTAGCTGTCCAAGCTCCCTCTGCCTTTCCTGTGTTGTGCATGGCACAGGCAATATTTCAGAGAACATAACCTTAGAGGTCCTTTCCTTCAACTTGAATCCTAGTTTTTTAAACTGATTTTTAAGGATCCTTCATCTTCCATCTATCTTTAGTCATTAGTTCCAACATGAACCAAGACAGCTGGGTCTTGTCCAGCCCCTCCCTGTTAACAAATAAAAAAGGGCTGGACATCAGAAATCAGTTCACATGTATGGGAGGGTCATTTTCCATAAGTCTGTCTGGATAACAGGTAGTATGACAAAAACAGTTGTCTAACTTTAATTTAGTGGAGGTATTAAGCATGTCAATAAAGCTTTCCCAAGTTTCAAAAAAAAGTTGTGTTTTTGATTCTTTGTTTATGGCAGCCTCTGTCCACTCCATTTTGAACAACTCCTGTTTAACCAGAAACAGACGTATGGTTGGAGGGGTGGAGTCCAACCAGCAGTGTAAAATAGTTTTCTTAGCCACTGCTGAAAGTAGTAATGCCAGGCATCTCTCCCCTCTAGCAAAACAAATACCTGGACTCTCCACCATTCCAAAAATTGCCCATTCCGGGGTAAAGGGTATAAAACTTAGTAAATTAGTACAGATGTAATTTGCCAAATGGCCCCAAAAACGTTTTCTAATTGGGCATTCCCACAAATTATGAAATAAATTCGCTGCAGGTGTACCATATAATAGGCCCATTTATGAGAAATATAATTTTTGTCAAAAAGATGGTATTGGACCGCTGGTATCACTTTCCATGAGGCTCTTTACATTTGTAAAATCTTTTGTAAAACCATTTCTCCAATCTACAGATAAATTGGAGAAATGGTTCTGCAATTTCATCATACCTATTTTAGCTGTAGAGTAATCCACATCCATTCTTAAAAAATGATATAATTGGGAGATAGCTTTGGAAGAAGTGGGGGGGGTATTGGAATATTATCCAGAGGATTATTCCAATCATGTGCCGTCAATGCCCTGGCCACGCTTGAAGCATAAACCCGTATTTGAATAGGAAAAAAAATACTGTTTGACATAAAGGGGAACCTCTTCCTCAATTTCAGGAAGCAATAAGCCTTGTGAATCAAGTAGAAGCCGAAATAACACCTCTTGAGGCCCAATAAGCGGGCAAAGGAAAGGAAAATCCTGGGGCAAATTCACCACTGCTCCCAAGAGGGAGAAACAGGGAAGCGTGCGCATTAAGCGACTCTGTCTTGTGTAAGGAATGCCACAACTGCCACAATCAAAAACAACAAGGGATTAAGTTGGACCTCTCCGAGTAAAAGTTCTTTGTGGGTATGTAAACTGGCTAAAGGGTTCCATGGAGAGTACAATGGGAAATCCACTTGTAGGTTGGTATAAAATGAAGTGCCATGTATCCAATCCTTGATTATGCGCAATAGTGAAGCTTGGTTGTACAGGGCCACATCTGGCAGGTTCAGCCCACCATTCTGTGTGGTTTGGTGTAAAATCGTACAGCTAGCTACTATATGTTTTCCTTCCTAAATAAATGTTCTGAACAAAAAATGTATTTGTTTTAGGTCTTGGGGTAGTAGAAATATGTCTGGGGAAAGAAACCATTTTAATTAGTGTGACTACCCATCAAGGAGAGAGTGAGGGAAGCCCATGATTTAAAATCTTTCTTCATTGAGCAAATAGCTTTTTCAACGTTAAGAGCATAAATCTTTGTTGGGTTTTTAGGGATCAGTACACCTAGGTATCCAAAATAAGATTTTGCCCATTGAAATGGGTAGGACGAACTCCAATTAGGTTTATGTTTTGGGAAAAGAAAAAGTGCTACAGATTTGTCAAAGTTTATAGTATATCCTGATACTTCTTGGAATTTTGTAAAAAGATTCATAATACTACTAAGAGAGTCTTTCAGGTTCGAGATAAATAAAAATAAGTCATCTGCAAACGCGTTAGTTTGATTTCAGTATTGCCGAATTTTATCCCAGAAAACCCGGGATCCCCTTCCAACAAACGTAACACCAGATCTAAAGGCAGATTAAGTAATAGTGGGGACAAGGGGCAACCCTGTTGCGTTCCACAGTGCATTGTTATAGGCTGAGAGAGTTGATTATTCACTATAAAACGTATGGTGGGAAGGTTGTATTGAAATTTTGCATATGTCTGAAAGTGAGTCCCAAATTTCCTATGCGCCAGAAGTAAGTGTAAATAGGGCCAGAGTATTTTGTTGAAAGCTTTTTCAGCGTCAAGACTTAAGATTACATGGTTTTTGTCTATGGAAGAGTAGTTGCCGCTATAGCTGTTCTGATCCCTATGGAAATATGTTGGTTTCTTATAAATCCCAATTGGTGGTTGGTTAACAAGCCATCACTTTTTAATCTGTATTAAGGAGTGCAAAAGGTCTATATGAAGAGGGGTACTCAATATCTTTGAACAGTTTAGGAATTAAAAAAGTATAGGCTTCGGTAAAACCTGGAAAAGAAATGTGATCTTCTAAAATACCATTGCATATATCTAGCAGCAGGAGAGAAATATATGTATTTAACCGTTTAAAAATTCTGCCCGTAGACCATCTGGACCCGGCGTTTTCCCCAGTGGAAGGGATTTATTAGCTCTTCTCAATTCCTCAATGCGTATTGGGGCATTTAACTGTTCTTGTTGCAGTGACGATAAGGCCGGTAATTTAGCCTTTTGCAAAAAGACCTCTATATAAGCCTCTGCAAGGGAGTGCACTGAAAAGATTTGTGTGCAATATTTTTTAAAAATATCAATAATTTATGCTTGTGTAAAACATTAGTACCTGTGGCATTCTTAACGTGTGTTTAGAAAATTTCGGCTTTTGAGGTGATGCCAGATTAGCTAGGAGTGAACTGGTTTTGTTTCCCCATCTATAAAATGTATATTTCGTATGTCTGGTTTTAAGTAAGGCCTTAGCATGTAAATGATCCAAAACCAAAGCTGCCTGCAGCCAGGCTCATCTAGTAGTGTCAGTAGGATTATGCACATGGTTACGGTGTGCAGTCGCCACATTATAATAAAGGGATTTGCAAAGTTTCCTCTTCTCTGCTCGCTGTCCAATAACATTGGAAGAGATCAGACCCTGAATTATAGCCTTTCCATGTTCCTACAAAAAAACTGGGGTGTCCCAGTATGGTTGTATGTTGTCATCTTGGAAGTTAGCCCAAGATGTTAGCAAAAAGGATTGGAAAGCTGGATAGGAATACAAATATGTGGGAAAACGCCATCTTGTGGAATAAGTAATTGAGTTGGATAGTGTTACCTTCATAGTGACAGGGGCATGGTCTGATTGAAATGTAGGATGGTACAACACAGCAGCAGTTAATTAAAAAAGGGTGTCTACGGTTAAAAAAATGTTCTGGAAAAGGTTTTATGTACTTTGGACCAACAGGAATAGTCCTGTTGCGTCGCGTTTCTGGTCCTCCAAGGATTCAAGAGTGACAATGAATCTAGCATAGCGTGAAAAGCTTGCGGACAGCAGGATGACTGCACTTCCAATCTATCAACCATGGGGTCAGGAGCAGTATTAAAATCACTTCCAATTAAATTGGGGTAAGACCCTGACAAAAGTAATTCAGAGATTTGTAAAACAAAATGGGCATTGGGACCATTAGGAGCATAAACATTGAGAAGTGAATAAATGGTACCCTGAATCATCACTTTCACCAAAATATATCTAGATACCGGATGTACCTGTGTCTCCAGTATAAAATAAATTAGTGCTTTCTGAAAAATTACACCTGCCCCTCCTTTTTCTATTAGTATAGGAGGAAGTAATCACCTCTCCCACCCAAGATCCAGGGAGACAAAACGTATCTCTATGTTTCAAATGCGTTTCCCATAAAAGGATGACATCTGGGTGGAAGGAGTGTAAATAAACAGTCACTTTGCAATGCTTAACCACCTGACCGATAAGCCCGACCTTGGTACGGGCTAAAAAAAGTTACTATTTTCGATAACCCCGAACTTTTCTCCCTATATTAAAATCATCACTTACCTGGTCCCGCTGTGCTCATCCAGCGTCGTGTTGGTGTTCCAGCGTCGTCCTCCAGCGTCGATCTCCCTCTCCAGCGTCGGGTGCCTTCTCCGAGAACCAGCGTAAGAAGCCTTACGGAGAAGAAGATGCCTGGTCCCGCTGATCATCCAGCATCGTTCCCCTTCCAGCGTCGAGTGCCTTCTAAGACAAGAAGCTGGCTGGCGGAGAAAAAAAAGCTGGCCGGCTTCTTCCTGCGTGCGTGTCCCTCGGCGATGACGTCGGCGCGTGTGCGGGAAATTCAAATTCAAACTCATTCAAACACATTTTGTATTGGATTGAATACAAACTCCTGTATCCAATCCAATACAAAATAATACAAAATAAATACAAAGTATGTAATTGGTAAATTCAAATTCATATTTTGTATTGGATTGGATACAAACTCGCGTATCCAATCCAATACAAAATAATAATAAAAAAAAAAGTAAAAGTAAATAACTTGGAAATTCAAATTCATATTTTGTATTGGATTGGATACAAACTCCCGTATCCAATCCAATACAAAATAATAAATAATATATTTATGTGGTTTTGTCTATAGGTATGTGATGGACACTAGGGAGGTGTTTTAGAAAAATATAATACTATACAGTATACCGAATTATCGCATTTTCAGTATTTTTCATTTATTTATGTATTCTTGTTTAAGCTGATTTTTTGTGTCTTTTATTTAATTTTATTAAAAGTAATTTTTTTTTTTACATGATTGTGTGTTTCAAACATTTTTTATATTCATGATATCTACTAGAACCCTTGTTCGGACATATTTCTGTAAGTTACAGGTCTACAATTTAAAAAAAAAATTTCATGAAAACCTGTAACGCTTTTGGAACAGAAATCTAGACCTCAGTGTAACACTCAGGTGGTTAAAAGGATGATTAAGACCTCATATATTTAAAAAAAATCAAGTGAGGTTACTTCTGAGAAACCGGGGTGGTGGTGGTGGGGTGACGTCCCAGGCTATCCCACCCACTTGGAAAAGCAGAAAATGACCAATACATTTAGTACATAAGAAAACAGCCATTGAGATTGGAACAAACATTGAAAATGACCATAAAAATGTATACAAATAATTTGCCAAATGTTCTGCACTGCAAACCACATTTTAATTTTAAATGAACAATTAATGGGTGTAAAGCATATCTACTGTCCACTGCCAATTAATTATAACTGTTGATTGCACATGAAAAACAGGCACAGGGCCCCAAAGGAACCCACTCACTAAAAAATATGGGTGCTCCAGGTGTGATGCCAGTGAAAGGAGAAGAGGTGTCCATGTGGTTGAAAACGCTGTGGAATTCTCCTAAGGGGGCTGGAAGAAGATAAAGTGCTCTGGCCACACGGGCAAGATGGCCACCACACACACGTGTCGAGAAGAGCACTGACTCTGGGTGAAAGAAAATCTGTGCTCGGCCACCGGATCCCGTCGCCACAGAAGATGCAGGAGAGGGATATAAGTGTAGGTAGACATCTGTGACCCTGGGAGGATCGCGTTGTCGAGTGAGTATAGCTGCAGGAGCCGAAGCGCTGGTAAAATGCGGGCACCATCTCGGCTTAGTGTATTTTACATAGTTACTTAGTAGGTCAGGTTGAAAAAAGACATAAGTCAATCAAGTTCAACCACTAGCGAAATAAACATATTCCAAATATAAAAGCCTATGGGCATAGTTGGTCCAGAGGAAGGCAAAAAAAACTGTATTTGTTCAGATATAGAGCTTTGGGATTTATCTAGATTTATGGAGTATTGTGTTAATAATCAAGGATAACTGGCAAACTCTTTTTAGGTTTTGCAATATATAGAAGTAGATAATGCGTAATGGCAGTAAATTTAACTTTCTGGTTACCTATCTGGATTTTCTTTAAATCATTAGAAAGTTCCAGGAGACTCAGTAGGGGATCTAGTGCCAAATAGAATAGGGGATAAAGAGCATCCCTGACAAGTGCCCGATGTCATTTGTTTACCTCTAATCACACAGGAAAATATTATCACTTCAAAACTCCAACTAAACACTGCAATTTCACTTTGTAATTGGTCATAAATCATTTTCTCCATTGTTGCTAAGTAAATTCAACAGTTTGTTCATATTCTCACTCTTTCATAATGCAAAACCATTAGTAAGTAGCAACGTTTTTTTAACCACTTCTAGGAATCTGTGACAGTATGAAACCAGTCTGAATCTATTTTTTTTATCTGTTAACATGAAATTCTCTGTAAAAAAAGGTGATTTTTTGTGC
Organism: Pyxicephalus adspersus; assembly: GCF_032062135.1. Lineage (NCBI taxonomy): Eukaryota > Metazoa > Chordata > Amphibia > Anura > Pyxicephalidae > Pyxicephalus > Pyxicephalus adspersus. The sequence goes on from NC_092858.1 coordinate 103,117,690, forward strand.
AATTATAAGCTGCAATGTCACTTGTGATTAGTGTGATTAGTCACAAATAATTTTCACTATTGTTGCTAAGAAAATATGCCAGTTGTGTCCTATTTTTGACTGTTCCTTTTTTGTGCAAAATCAACATCAATAGTTTCCTTAGCCAGTTTTAGGAATCTTGGAATTTTTGGAAGGTTCACTTCTAACTGTGCTGTTGGTATTTGTAGCGCTTTGGTGGTTGTTGCTGGAACAAATTGCTGCTTGGTCCAATCAGGTCCATTGTTTTACCTCCCCCAATGCTCCTTTAACACATTTGGCCCTTGATGTATTCCAGCTTGGTTTATGTGGTGGATTAGTAAAGGCTTCCTACGGAATTTGGGACTTTCTAAAAAATCAAGCACTTGTTTACTTTATTCTCTTAGTTTAGGAACATAACCTCCCTTTTTATATTTAATACCAGATGTCCTCCTTCATTCAATCCAAAGTAAAACTTGCTTCCCCCTATGGTAATTTTAATACTGTTTAAAAATACTTGTGGATCACTTTCAAGAGGTAGCTTTTAAGAGTACAAAAAAATATATATATTTGAGTATAGCCTGAATTTTTTTGTTCTCAAAATGCAATTAAAAAAAGAATCTTGGTTCTTACTTTGGTCACACAGTAGATGGTGCTGTGTCTTTATGTAACACGTGCCAAGAAAAACCAAGGAGCAGGTGTTTAGAAAAATGGGAAAATAGATAGGACCTGTCTTGTATATCAGGTTATATAACTGGCTGAACAGAAAAACAAATATGTTGGTAGGTTCACCAGGATCTGTACTGCTGGTGTTTGCAGCGTACCGTAATAGATTTGTTCACCCTTGACCCAATTCTCATGTCTAAAGCCCTGTTTAAATTATATCAAGTAAATGATACATTTTAAATGACCAAATAAGTTTCAAATTGAATTTTTGCTAATTTGCATAATTTTAATATAAATAAGAATTTTATACAGCTTTGATGATGCATATAACATATTTAAAATTAGAAAAACTAGTAGTTATGATTCAACAGATATATCTGGCTTAAAAGAAAACTGTCTTCTTCTAAAACCACCTTTTGCAGAATCTTACAGTTTTAACAGAATAAGGTAACTTGTTGCAATAATTTCACTTGCTGGGTAAACAATAATCAAGATAAATATGCAATGCAATAGTCCGCTCTAGAAAAACATTTTTTTTTGTTAGAAAAATTTGTCTACAATTTTATAGTTGCAATGTTTTTTTTCTGTTGGTATAGAATTAATATATAACCCATAAAGTTGCAGATATTGCTGATAGACAAAAACATCTATGCCTAGCACTATACCTATATATCAATAACATAATGTATATTTAAGGCTTTAATTGAAATTTTGATTTTTAACAAGTTTTTGACATCTGTGGGCTAGTTATTACCAAGGGTCATAACAGGCTACATGAGAAAAAAAGGAGGATAAAGGTTAGACAACTAAAACCCTGTGATCCCTGAAAGCTATGGTCAGTTTTGTAATTTTGTCAAGTGAAACTATTTAAATAATGTAAAAATCTGTGTTATTCATGCTTTGTGTAGCTTACCTATGTACAGAACCATTTTTTAACATGGCAGGATGAAAATTTTACACTGCAGCACTGCATCACATGAAGAGGAAGAGGAAGAGGAAGAAGACATTTTTTCTGGTACCTTGTCTCTTGATGCTGCACAGCGAAAGCGTAAAAAAAAGAAATGCGTTAAAAATTTACCTAACATTGTGTTAGAGACACCCTTTATTTAAAATTGTAGGGGTTGGCAAATGCTAAAAGAAGGACATAACCAAGAAAGGTGAGGGGTTTCTGAAAAGATGTGTGGATTGAGGACAGTGGGGGATAAATCACTCTTTCCAAAACAATCTCTGTTTAGTACAACAAAATTCTATGCTATGCAAGTAAAGTATTTATTTATTCTATTAAACCTCCCAACAACAGAAAGTCATCTTGAGGCAAATCACTTTCTTTGTTACTCAGATACCTTCTATTTTAGGAAAGCTCTGCTGTGCTTGGGAAGTGTTTAATGGTTTTTTGATCACTTTAAGGCTAAGTTCAGACTTTTTTTTTTTCAGGTGGTACTGCTGAAGTTTAACTGCATTTAGCCACCCCGAAAAAAATACCATTCAAACAAATATGTTTGTACATTCTCCTTTTTATCCCCCGATATTTGCTTGCAGTAGCATTGCGACAGAGATAACTGCCCCAACCGCTTACAAGATTTTCATGATTCTTTTTTGAAGTTTAAAATAACGCACAGCTTACATCCACAAGCAAAGCAAGGTTACTGCCTGTTACTGCTCCTAGGTGACTATTGGTAAGTCTGAACCTAGCCTTGGAAAACCTCATAACTTGGTAAGGCTGGGTATTAGGAAGTATGTGGAAAATGCAAACTATTGCAGACAATGTAATCTTAAACCCAGAGATTTACAGAAATTCTTAAGGGTTTAGTTTTAAACATTTTTTGCCAGGGCAATATTTTCAATTTTCACAAATTAATAAAATGCACATTTTTGGCCTTAGGATTACATAAAACCCCACAATATTTTCTGAAAAATAAAGAGCCTCTGAAATAAAAAACATTATTTAAAAAAGTTAATACATTTTTATTATATTAAATAATATTTGTGTAACAGCTTAGCAACCCCATATTTTTAATTACACAATAAAACAACATTTATTTTAGTGCACATAAACTCAACATAATCTTAATTTTTGTTAAATCAAAAAGAAAATGAGATTGGGTCAAGTAAATAGGTACCAAAAACATTAAATCATGTAGTGTAACAGAAACTATGATGTCTAATATAGTCCATAAGCAGAGCTTTAAAAATCTTTACAGTATATCAGATTAGAATTACCATAAATAATGGCTCTAGAATTTTTCCTCCCACATGAGAGTTTTTAGCCAATATATATTACGCAACTGGTGTTTACTTATGCAAGTGTGTCATAGATGCACATATTTTCATTTATGTGTGAAAGTGTGGGATAGGGGGCTTTTTTCATTTGTGTTTATTTATATATTAATTTATTTTTTTATCACTTTTTAGATAAGACCCAATATCAGGGGTCATTCACTCTGGAACAAGCCTATAATTTAGAAAGGCAAAATATTTTTTTTTTAATCGTATTTAAGAAAAAATCTTATGCTTCTTTCTCTATTTGTAGCCTTCTAAATTAAATTTCAATGGTAACCTTTTTGCACAGGCTAAAAATAATAATACCAAATTTATTTTATGAAAATCCAACCATTCAAGTCCATGCCTTGGAGTAGCAAGGAAAATTACATAAAGAAAACATTTGTTCAAGGTCCAAGCCAGATACCTGGTATCTCTTCTTGGATGCTAGTTCATCAATGTTTGGGGTCAGGCTCTGAAAGAAATTCTCAGGATTGAGTGAAGGTGTTCATCAGTAAGACGACTTGTGTGCAATGTTTTGTTCATCTTCATCTTGGGGAATAGTTGCTCACACAGATATGTGCTGCCAAACATAGGGAACAGTTGAGGAGCTTGGGTACCGAGCTGGGGCATTGTGTCAGGGATGTAACGTGGAAATTGTGAAGCACCCACAGCGTCATAAACTTGGATAACAGCAGGCTACGCACAGCCTGAGAAACCGCTATATGACACAAGGCCATGGGTCGCCATGAAGCCCCTGTAACTCCAAAAGCCCCCTGACACCTCCTTCATGATGCTGAGGGGGGTTGCTGGAAATGCCAGACGCAGCCAATGCGAGGCCCACCGCTGGAACTCCCTCTTCATTGAAATAGTGCCACTACAATTCTCGGCATTAATTGCATCTATAAAACAGTCCAATGCGGGGCCGTGTTTAGGCAGAGAGCACGCTGGTCTATAGACGCGAGTGATGCCGGGAATTGTAGCGACGTTATTTCAATGCAGCGGAGGGCCAGCTGCAGTTCATATTTAGGATTTATTTGGGGGCCAAAAAAGGACGTTGCAGGCCAGAGTTTGACACCCCTGCCCTATATGATACTATTTTGACTTGGTTTTCCTTATAAAGATATCAGGGGTCTGGTAAACCCCAAATGTATCCCCTGCATTTTCTCTTAACAGATCAAGTACAGAACGTAATTGCTGTAACTTGCTGTTTATAGCTGATGAAGAAAATTATAATTATATATATTCTATTAATTTTACTATTGATTTGGGTTGATTACATGCTTTAGCTAATGGATAACTGTTCTCTTAGTAGAGTGGTTTGAGGGGACTATGGTACTGCCAGTGTCGTTTCTGGGTATTCTTGGAATTTGTGGTTTGTGATGGTGGCTGTTATCATCCAGCCTTGGCGGAGTTGGTTGAGATAATATTAGGAATTATGGCTCTGATTTATTAAAGCTCTCCAAGGCTGGAGAGGATACACTTTTATCAGTGAAGCTGGGTGATCCAGCAAACCTGGAATGGATTTTGTAAAAGTCATTAGCTATTTGTTTTAAATTTTGGAGTAGATCTATTCCAGGTTTGCTTGATCACCCAGCTTCACTGATTAACGTGTAACATCCTCTCCAGCCTTGAAGAGCTATAATTAATCAGGGCCTATGTCTATATTAGTTGTAGTAATTATGAATGAAATGTAATGTTGATTCTACAATGTTGATTTATTGTAACAAGAACAATATATCTTTTTGGGGCCCCACTTGGCATCCATTCAGCATTTCAGCTTAAATGGGCCTCACTTGGGCTAGTAGTCAGACCTTCTGATCATGAGCCATTAAGTCTCCACACATGTGTGCTTTGCTTTGCTCTATCTTTTAATCTTTCACTTTGTAACTTTTATTCTATATAAACCATCTAGATCAGCGGGCCGCTGCACTGCCCAGTGGGGTCAGGATAAGGACCCCGCTCAGGGGGCACACCGGCTAGATGTCCCCCAAATGAATTGCAGGCTGAGGGCAGTAGGCGGGTTGTGTATCTAGTGGAAAGCTCAGACCTGCAATGGGAGAGTGGGTGGGTTCTGGCATCATGACGTCACTATGGGGGAAGTTTCTTCCCTATTAAGTGAAACACGGTTCCTCGCGCATGCGCAGTCCGGAGCCCGAAAGTTTAGTGGTCCGTAGGCCTGAAAAGGTTGGCGACCACTGCTCTAGATCATCTCTCAGTAGACAGAGGTATTGTTTTCCTTATCACAGCTGTCAGCTTTCAAGAGCAGAAGTGCTCAGACCAAAGCAGCTTTGGGTTCACTGCATAGAGGACAGATTGAGTATGTGATCCTTCTTTCATGCTCCCCACTTGCCATCCTGCAGTCGATTGTTGTGTTCGAAGTGGGGCAAGCTTCTCGTAGAAGCGATCAGGCAAATTTACAGCAACCCAGATCATTTTCCCAGAGTCTGGTAATTTAAAACAAGCTAATAGCTGCTATTGCAACCATATAATTCTAACTTATTTTTAATGTAATGTTGTATGGTACATCGGTAATAAAAGAGTTAAAGGGGTCCTTCCATGTTTCCAGGATTTTTTTTTACAAATATAAACTAATATTTTTAATTCACATGTTTTGATTAAAAAACAATATAGCAAGTTGTGTGTAAAACCGCAAGTAGGCAAACGTAATCAAGCCAAGAATGAGAAACTTATGCTGCACAGATGTCAGCCACGTATTAACTATTATCCTCATCCAGAATAATTTTATTTTAGTTAAGACTTCAAGACTTTCGTTTGCACTATTCTATTAAAAGTGTGTACATATGGAATATTAATACAGCTATGAGAAAAGGAATGTATCAGTGAAAACAAGTTCTGGAACAAGTTGCTGGTTAGTAACAATAAGATAAACAAAACATGGTATAAAGAAAGATACCAAAATACAGTGTCATAAATGATGCTTTTTTTTATAATCTTGAAGGTTAACACAAATGTTTATGGACAGGATTCACTGATTATTTGCAATTTTTTTTTGGAAAAATGACTTTAATTCTTGGTTTATTAGTTAATTAAAATAATATTTTTATGTAATAAAATACTTGTTACCATTAGAATGTGGCCCCCTTTGAGGGACAGTTAGTGACAACTGTGTAAAGCGATGCGTAACTTGTTGCTGCTTATTAAATACAGTAAAAATAATTAGTACCCCAAATTTTCATATATACACAGCTTTTTCACCTTGGACAACTCAAATATTCCTATATTTATTATGAATATTAAACAACATCTGCCTTAAAAATAATCTGTGAGGCACTAATAGATGGTAAAGAAAGACTATTATTCTGATTTAGGTTGAGGTTACACCAGAAAGAACAAAGTCACTAAAGAAAATGAACTTAACATGTTTTATCATCTTTTTAAGGGTAAAATGTTTTTTTTTTAAATCACTACCAATGCTTTCACATTGCTTGTTTGTTTTTTTTTTTGGGCTTTCCCATCAAGTTTAACAAAAGTGCACAAAGTTCTTCAGTGAGTTTGGAAGACACCCCAAATCAGTGGGAACCACTGACTTTTTATAGTTAATCAACTGTCGTTTCACGCTGTCAAAAGGTATGTGCTTAAATATCTGTCCCAAAATTTTATTTTAGAGTTAAAATATGGACAAATTGTATTGTATTGTATTGTATTGTATTACCTGTTACTCCTGCCAGTTGGTTTCTATACGTTACTTCTCCAGCTTCTGTATCAGGCTAAGATGTCCAACTACAGTTCCGGTAACGGGTTGAAACAAAAGTTTTCTTTAGCCTATAAAATTCTCTTCCCATTGCAGAATATATTGTTCTTGTAATATTATGTTCTAGAGAGGGAACATAGACGAGAGAAGAATAAAGAAAGGATATCACACCAAGTTGAAGATCAAAATTGCAACAATATTCCAGCTCCAGAAAAAGGATTTTTGAAATACCTTTCATTAATGATAACTAGTTTGCATGTCACATAGTTTATTTCTTTTAAGTGCTGATATACCTAATAAAACCTTGAGGGCCTTTTCATCATAAGGACAAGCTAGAACTTAGGCAGCCATAGGTAAGTGAGGTGACATCAATATACCAGAAAACCTAATGTGATTGCAAATGAAATGCAAAATATATGTCAAATAGGCAGACATGAAGCTGGAAGCAATATTTTAGGCTCATAAAAACAAAAAATTCTATATTTAATGACCCTGCACTGATACAAGAATCTCAAAGTCTGCTTGTGTTCTAGGTGAATTTTAAGATTTTGGTGAAGTTGATTTATAAATAATCTTAAATGCTGATTAGATGAACATCATTCCCGTATTCGTAGTAGAAAACTTGATGCATTTCTTGGAACAAATCCACTACCTTCCTGAAGCCACTACCCCCCGATATACACCTATTTTTGATTTATTTATTTCTGCTGTCTTTTGCTCCATCACATGACGGGTTGCCTTTTGTTTCCCCCCGCACCCATAGGAGATGAATACAGTTGAAGTGATGTCAGGGTGTCATTCTGTGCAGAAGGACTGTGCACCCAAGCTGGTGTGATGACCCGTCAGGGGGAGTGTTCAGGACACACTGAACTCATAATATTATTGTTATTATTAATAATAAACAGTATTAACAGTATAAACAATTAATAATAAACAATATTTATATAGTGCCAACATATTACACACTGTTGTACAATAAATAGGGGTTGCAAATGACAGACACAGACAAGTGACACAGGAGGAGGAGAGGACCCTACCCTGAAGAGCTTACAACCCAGGACAGGGGTGTCAAACTCTAGCCCGCGGGCCACATTTGGCCAACAAGGTCCTTTTTTTTGGTACCGCCAAAGAATTCTGAAAATGAATTACATCTGGTCTGCCCGCCTACTACTACGTTTTGCAGTGAGTGATTCTGCTACTACAGTTCCCGCCATCACTCGCGTTTGTAGACCAGCGGCCTATGCGTGGCCCCGCATTGTTGTTCTGTTCTATTGACTGTTCTTTAGACGCAAGTAATGCCCGGAATTGTAGTCTCAGCATCACTTGCGTCTATGGAACAGGAGATGAAAGATTTCTGCCCCTCCCCGCCCCCCTCTCACACATCACAGGCGCCTACAGTAATACATTGTAACTGTAGTTCTGCATGCAAATGATAGAAGCGGCATAGAGGTTAATTTGAATGTTCTATATCTGGCAATACCAGCAGCAGGAAAACAATGGGTTAAATCGTCCCAACTGTATTTCTATGATTGTAGTACATAGCTGGGAGGACTTAAGTCAGTATTATGCTGAGGATCTATTATAGTGTGCTGGAACATGCACAGAGAATCTCCATTCATTTCCTTACACATGGCAAGATCCACATGAATCTCTATGTTACTACCTCACACCATCATGCAATGCAGGATACATAGACATTATTCCTGTACACCCATTATGTGACACAAAGTCTAGGCCAAGGGTCAGCAAACTTTTTGGTTACTAGGCCATTTCAGGAGGTCAAGAAGGCACACTAGGACTCTCTTGAGTCCTGCACTGATGGCTTTGCCCTCCACCAGGAACGCCCCTGAAGGGAAATTCCTCTCCTAAGCAATGAAGACGGAGGAGAGGGAATGTCCCCTTACCCCGGCGGCGGAAGTGTTAACGCCAGTAAATAGAGAAGGGAGGCATAACAAGGAGGCTCAAGAGCCGCGGGTTGCCGAACCCTGCCAGCCGGGATTGGGCCGATCTACCAGGGGGGCGTTAGGCCGGAACAAACTGCTGGCTAGGCCGTATCTGGCCTAAAGGCCGGAGTTTGCTGACCTCAGGCCGAGGCAATGATCACATGGTGCCTGACTAGCAGGAGCCTTGTGTTTGTTTCAATCCATTAGTGACTGCATAGTGTATTATTTAGTGTCAGACAAACTTGTGATGTGAGAGGATGAACAACACACGGGCTGCATAGATAGAAATTAGTCTTTTCAATCCTAAAGTGTGTATAGAGGGGTTTGGTTTTGTTAGTTATGGATGAAGTAGTAAACTTCCTCACATTTTTCAATACATTTTAAGTTTGGGCCCCGACTTGGTCTAAGTTTTTAATTTCGGCCCTCTGTGTATTTGAATTGGACACCCCTGCTCTAGGAGGTGGGTAGTTATTTGTTTAATGTTAGTCACCCCACAAGCGCATTAGTAGCAGGAAGGCTGCACCACTTCTCTATGGGAGGATAAAGTGGAATAGAATGTATTTCCTTTCCAAAACTTTCAGTTGGACTCCAAGCTGCAGAAGAACATTTCTCAGAACGTGGTAATGACTGCCACTATTTTCCCTTGATACAAGTTTTCTATTCAAGCCACAATGTATCTAATATTTGGGAGTAATCGTCTAAAGACAGTCAGTAGCATGTTTTCTGTGTTGTTGTGTATTGCCAGCCAGCCCTCCCCACATAACACGTCTGGCCGGTCACCTCCAGCTGAGTGCAACGCACAGATGGAACGCAAGAATAGTTGCGACAGCTGCCCGGAAAAGGCGGGACTTGTTGCTCTGTACACACTGTGTTCGACCAATAGGAAGAGCTATCGGCATAGACGCCCATCTAGAGGACCTTGTGTCAGCAGCAGCCGCATCCGGCCGGTCCCACAATACTATCCATTGCCCTCCAAGTCCCCGCACTTGTCAGTGAGTAGACAGAGCGGCAGACATGGCGGCAGTCGGGCTGAGGGCGTCTTATCACCGGGCTATGGATAGAATAGAGTTAATGCTTCCTGCCAAATTGAGACCTTTCTACAATCACCCAGCAGGTAAAATGATTCTCACAAGGACATTGGTCTTATTTACATGACTTCCACTGTCACAGAGATAGAAATACCTTATAAAAGTGTCTTTATTTTCCCCAATGCTAAGGTAAACAAAAGGTCACATGCAGTGTCATTGGGAACTCTGCAACACATATAACATTTATTGCATGGTAATTACCTATAGATGTATTGGGATATATTCATAAACCTGACAAGCCAAGGAAGGATCTTAATCTAAAATTTAAAAATGACCCCTACAATCTACCATCACATGAATAATTATTATATATTGAGTCTGTGGTAAGGCAGACTCTGCATACATAATGCTATATTGGTATAATGCAATGTATGTATTGATGTGTACAGAATGAGCAAAGTAATTGGGTTTTCCTTTGTCCATATCATATACTGAGCAGGAAATCTAATGTGAGTGGCTGCTAAAGGGAAATGTTTATATTGTGATGGTGACCCTGACACCTCCCCCTTATCTGTCAGGTCCCGCGTCGTCCCCTACGTATCCTGACCCAAGCGCGAGATCGGGTGACATAGGTTGGAAAAAAAACTTGACGATCTCACTGCGCATGTGAGATCGGCAATTTTTTTCCCAATTCACGAAAAGACCCTGCCCGAGCATGCGCAGAAGGACCACCCAAGTGCCTCCCGGGATGCGTGACATAGGTATGCCGGGAGGCTTTGCTCTCCTATTCATTTTTCACCGCCTAGGTGATCCAGAACTTTTTTGTAAAGTGAAAATTCTGAGTTTAGGTTTGCTTTAACCAAACCACAGGAGGTTGAATTTGGCATATTTTAAACATTGACAGGGGTTCTCTGAGACCTGAATGTTATTGTAAGGGTTCCCCAATGTTAAGGCTGATAGGCACTCAAGGGAGTCTATTTATAAAGCTGTGGATCTGACATTCCCTGTTGGAGATTACTGCCAGTGAAACACATGAACATGGAAGATTCTCCATCAGGAATTGTTTCAGTGAATATCAGAATCACTGTTTTATAAATACATCACATAGTGACTGCGAATGTCCAAGGTTTAAGCAGCGCTAGCAGTAAAAGAAAGTAAGGAGAAAACTCTCTCAGTTTGCCTTGTCGTAGTTTACTGTTTGTAGATGTACAGTGTACTAGTAAAGATTTTAGGGGATAACCCTTAGTAATGCAGAGAAGATTAAATCACAGAAGAAGCAACTCTAATCCATTGGAAGAACATCTTCTTGCAAGTTCTGCTTCTGTAGAATCTAGCCAGAGAGAGTACAGCCTATGCCAGGCATGGGAAAACTACGGCCCGCGGACCGTATACGGTCCAATACGGTTGTTTCTCTGGCCCTTTGGGTGTTCTGCGTTTCTGCCTGGTGCCACCCCGAGCAGGGTCAGGAGAAGGACCCAGCTGGGGGGGCGCACCAGCCAGGACCATGGAACATGTCCTGGCTCGTGGAGGTGGCAGGCTGTGTCGCTGGACAGAACCCGCCCGCTCTCCCATCACAGGCTCTGAGCTTTCAATGGGAGAGTGGGCGGACTGTCACTGCACATTACCCGCCCACTCTCCCATCAAAGGCTCAGGTCTGCCATGGGAGAGTGGGCGGGGTTATGCCATCATGACGTCATGTTCAGTGGCGTCATGATGGCATAACCCCGCCCTTTCTCCCATCGGCCTGGCCCCCCTTTCAAATTTTATTATGTGGCCCCTGACTGAAAAAGTTTGCCTACCCCTGGCCTAAGCCAGAAGATGGGGTGAAGTAAGTATACGTAAACCCTAACAATTTTGACAGGTACATTTAGTGATTTGTGACGTCGGGCAGGGGCCTAGGCAGTGCAGTGTTGTAAGGTCCGTTTTGGTATTTCCTAGTATCTCAATGCCATCTAAATATTTTTTAAACATATTTCAAAAGAAAAGTCACATACAACAAATAATAAAATCCCAAAATCTGAAAGTTCTAGTCTATGAAACATTTTTTGAGCTGCCTAAAAACACTTTATATATATTAGTAGGTATGTTAAAGACCACTTCCATAAACAACTTGTTCTGTATATACCTAAAACTTGCTTTGGGTATGAGATGCTTGGCACATGTTCTGGCTGATTTCAGCTTGCTTGGGAATCAGTTTGTTTGAACACCGAATGACTCCCCCAGTTTGACCAGTTTTAGAGGCCCTATATGTGAACTTTGTTTTGATTCATGTGACTTTCATTTGCCTGTTTGTCCTGGTAATTATACTTCCCTAGGCTACCTAAACCTGAGGACTGTAAACATGTTGGACTTGTCTGTCTACATTTTTTATAGTTTTTCTTCTAGTTAACTTTTAAAGTTAGGTTGTGTCAGGTAATTTAGATAATAAAAACCTGTGATTTGTCCATGCAGGGCAAAGCAATGGGTTTACATAAATGTCATTTAAAGCCTTATATCTTATACTTTCCTGCATTTTATTCTCCTCCTGATCCTTTTCTATCTCTGTGTAAGCTTCAGAGCTTACACAGTTGTAAGGATTTTTAACCACACCTCCCTGGTACACAGTGCTGGTTCCTTTTCTGGATGTGTTGTATTAAGAAGGGGAACAAGTGACATTCATACCTAAAAAAAAAAAAAAAACAGGTTTTATCTTCCTTCCTAGATATCCTATAGCACATTACACAAAAAAAATTAGGGAAAATTGATTAGAATTTGTGGAAACGGTGAAGGTTAACATTTAAAGTCTACGGAATGTATTGCTTTTGTTGCCTGGAAAAACACTTTAAATATTTAAATCCACATTCCCAACCAGTGGTTTGTGGCTCTTAGCCAGGACTGGAAAAATGCACGTGACTCAAAGTATGGACGTCAAAGCATGAGAATCGTATAACTAGAATTTTCTAAAGGAGATCAGCAAGGTCAACCTACACATTTATTCTCCTTTAGGCAAAGTCCTTTAAATGTTATTGGTTGGTGGGGCCTAGATATCTAACTAACCAGTCACCTGTTCACTGCACAAGTTTACGTTGTGAATGCATGGGAGATTATACATACATGTGGATGGTAAATGTGCCTTTAATATATCTATCAACACAGAGATAGAAAAGTTTCCTTTTAAGGACACAGACAAGTTTTTAGAAGACTTGGGGAGGGTTAGACCTTGTAACAATGGGCCTGATTTAAGACTCTTAAAGGCTGGAGTAGGTACACTTTCATCAGTGAACCTGGGAGATCCAGCAAACCTGGAATGGATTTCTTAAGTTATTTGCTATTTGTTAGGTTTTCTGGATCACCTAGGTTCACTGATGTAAGTTATTAAACCTCTCCAAGGCTGGAGAAGATAAAATCAGGGCAAATATTTCTATTCCAGGTTGTGCTTTTTTTTTCTAGGAGTGTCCTTTTTACTATCCAAACCAAAGTTAGTTGGATCTAAAGAACCGGCAGACATATGCTTCCAGTAACTTCGCCAGAAAGGGCGATAATCTTTGTTTTTTTTTTTTTTAATGTTGTTAGTCTGGATCCTGGAATTTGTGTAGCAGTGCTTTCTGCTCACTGCTCGTGTTGCTTACCGTTGCCTTTCTGCAGAATATTTAATGTTAACTGCTACATTATTTGGTTCTATTTTTCTCTCCATTTTGAATGATTATTATGAATCTCCATGAAATCATTGTTAAGATGTTATATCAGTTTTTAGTATTGTTTTATTTTGCAAGTATGAAAATTTTTTGGGCATGACTTGATTCAATGCCCTTGAAACAGTGATTTTGGCTAAAATTGCATCTTTTATGCCAGAGTAGGACATTCATCAGTAGATCATTAACCAGTGCTCTCATGGCCAAATTTTTGGTCCAGCATTTTTTGGTGTATTTAATTTAATTACTTTCATTTAAAAAAAAATAGTTATTTAAATTTTAAAAAATATGTGTATAATGTTGTTTGTGGAAAGACAAGGGTGAACGAGCAGGTGAATAAGTAGAAGAGGTCCAGGGTTAATGATTGGAGTCTTGGCTTTAATAGGAGCTTGGATACAAAACAGTTGATTAATCATGCCAGTACAGACAGAGCACTGACCTTTTTGTTTGGATTGACATAAACTGCTAAGCAGTTTGGACTGATTAGTGTATATTCAAAAATAGTCCTTAAAAATACTTATGAAATACCTTACCATTTAGCATTAAATAGTTTTACCAACCTCTCTGCCTAGCCCCACATTGGACTGTTTTATAGACGCAAGTGCAGGGAATTGTAGTAGTGGTGCTATTTCAATAAAGAGGGAGTTCCAGCAGCAGGCATAAGATAAGCAAAACCTCTATGTTTCCATATGAAAAGGTTTTATATCTAATGAGACGGATAAACTTCCTCAAATTTTTCAATAAATGTAAAGGTTGTCTAAGTTTTTAATTTTGGCCCATTATGTATTTCAGTTTGACACCCCTGCACTAGTGTAAACGTGTCCTAAAATACATAGATTAAATACTTATATCGGAATGGGAAATGTTTTCTTTTTTTTATACATTTACAGTTCATCTACACAGTGCAGCCCCTGTCATTGTAAAAGAACTTTTTTTACTTCTCTTCCTGTCTTAGCCTTTGACGGGATGGTTAAAGACAAAGCATCAGAATGATGCTCTCCTGCTCTCCCTGTTCTTCCCTTGTGTCTGCATGTCTCCTATTAGTACAAAGGAAATGCAGCTCCACTGACCACCTAATTTTGCTGCATAATTCCCTCTCCTTTGCCTTGCCTAATCTGAGTTTTTCTAATCTGATTTTTTTCTGTACAGTGGGTTGCAGGAGGCTGAGGCATTTTGATCCAATACCGTGCTAAACTGCAGTTTTGGCTGGAATGGCCTCTTTCATGCCATAGTGGGACGTCTATCCCATCAATCCTACCAGCATGTAAAATGATAAATACAAAGCTGTGAAAATCTAACTTTTAATATCGGGATATAGTTTAGCTTTAAAGGGTTGTGATGCAAACTTGGATTGACAGATATTGTTAACTTTTATGTATATGGTGAAATTCTGTAGTGTTTTGACTGTTGAAGTCTGTGCCAATAAATCCTGTTTATTTTAGGTTTTCTGCCTTGCAGAACCTTTGCCACCTAATCTTTCCTATGGAAATGGCACATAGATATTAGGACCAGCAATTTCTGGTTAGCTAGGGTCCCTGCCAATAATCAGATAGACCCAGAGGAAGCCAGTGCAGCCAATGGTATTTTATAAGCTCTTCACCATCCTGACAAAACAGTGTAAAATCACAGCAGTAAACCAAGTTCAGTGGGTCTTGATATTTCGATTTATAAATGATGCATTGGATACAATGTGTAAAATAAAAAAAAACCCAAGGCGTCCCACCGTATGTATTTTTTCTTTACATTCCATGATTTTCAGTCCTCCTGTCAATCTCATTTTTGTTACTTTGTTAATCCTTGCATGCCTGAGCAAAATCCCAAGCACCGTGCTGGTTTGGCACAAAGGCTAACATTTCACTACAGTAAGTTTTTATTTCTAATATACATATATAGTTTCTCTGTATAACCATAATTTAGATTATGTAACCACTTAATGACTTGCAGGCAGTAGATCTACGGCCTAAACAAAGAAGCGTTCCTGAAAAAATCCCTCCTTCTCCTGGTATTGAAGTTACTGGCTTCGAGATTAGGATGTTTTTGATCAAATGTGTCCCAGAAATTTTGGCAGCACCCAATCGGAGCGTCTCCTGTTTGCAAAGCATTCTGAATTGTCAGCAATTCCATAATAAAGAGATGTTATGAAAACATGTCTTTGTCTTTACCACCCTTGGCTAATTCAGAATGCAGAGATGGGCAACATGTTACATTGTGACAAGATTTCACACATACCAGAACATGTATCGTGTAAACAGAAAAGTGTTTTTAGTTTTTTTAGTGTTATGCCCCATAGCATGCATGTATGAGGGGGTGCTAAAAAGTTCCTGGCTTTGCCCAGAAAGAAGAGAACCAGAGTTATGAAATAACACATTTATTCAACATATCCCCCCCTGGGAATAATGCACTTGGTACAGCGTATTTGCAGCTTTTCTAGACCGTTCAAAAAAAAAGTCAGCAACTTTGACATCAGAAACGTCCTCAAAACGTTTTGTTTCTTCAAATTCAGGAACACATAATAGTCCGAAGGAGCCAGGCTAGGTGAGTGGGAGGATGGTGGACCAATTGGAAACTTAGGATGTTTAATTTGGCAGCCACAACATTAGACGTGTGCACAGGTGCATGGTCCTGCAAAAAAAGGATCCCTTTGGTCAACTTTCCAAGGTGTTTCATATTAATTGCGTCCTTCAGCTGGTCCAGGAGGTTAGCATAATACTGTCCGGTGATACTAGAGCCCTGAGATAAGTAGTCCTACAGAATACTGTCTTTGTCCCACAAAATGGACGCCATGACTTTTTTGGATGATTTCTGGGTTCGGAACTTCTTCGACCGCGGAGACCCACTGTGTCGCCATTCCTTTGACTGTTCCTTGGTTTCAGGATCATAGATGTGGAGCCAGGTTTCATCCTCAGTCACTAACCTAGCCAAAAAGTCTTGTGCAGCTTCAAAATAAGCCAATACAGCTTTGGAGTTTTCAACTCGTTCCTTCTTCTGATCACTTTTCATACATTTCGGCACCCACTTTGCTGAAAGCTTGCGCATGTCTAGGATAGTGGTGATAACAAACCCTTCCGTGAGATGTCAAGTATCTGGGCTATCTTTTTTGCGGATATTTGCCAGTCTTCAATAATCAGCTTACGGACAGCATCGCAGGTTGCCGGGTCAGTTGAGGTTGGGGGGCGCCCACTGCGGGGCTCATCTTCAACAATGAAATGCCCAGTCTTGAAACAAAATATCCAGGTTTTGACAGTGCTGTAGGAAGGACACTTCTCCCCCAGTGTTTGTGACATCTCAGTGTGAATGTCCTTTGCTGACTTTCCCTGGAGAAACTAAAACTTCATGACGGCCCGTAAAACTTGCTTGTGCCTCTGCCATCACAGCTTTTCACTAAAAGAAAAAAAAAACAGTTTTAAGAATCGCAAAGACCTGACATTTTCACAGTTACATATTAAGATATTAGGCTGTCATATGCCCCCACACTCATTTTTCTATTTCACCTGGAATGATGCAAAGAACTTCCCAGCACCCCCTCGTATGTAGTGAAATGTGCTTGCCTATATTAAATGCAAAACAGGAAAAACACTTGCATGTTGGTTAGTCTCAAAACCTTGACTAACAGGAAAAGCATGGTTGTATCTCTTTAATAAATATGACTATTTATGAAATTATTACAGAAGAGTTTTCAAAAAAGTTGCATATTGTTGCACAAATGTGTTTTTCTCCTTTAAATGATAAACATAAATTAAAAAATGTAACTGTAATATTTACACCTAAACAATTCCTATATCTTTCATGAAAATGAGAAATAGCCCCAGTCATGAAGAGGTTAAAAAGCCTAGTAGTTTATGAAGCTTAATTAAAAGCTATTAGGGTCTTGTAGAGTAAAATGAAGGATTGAAGCAGTATTTTAGAACATACTTTAGCTGTTCTGATTGGATGGAAGATGCCGGGCATATTTTTTTTTAGCTAGATGTTTTTATGGAAGCCTGCAACTAGTAAATATGGTTAGTATGGTTTGATAGGTGTGACTAGCTCATATTTAATAAATATCCCTTGCTGTATTTTTTAGGTCCCAGGACTGTGTTTTTCTGGGCTCCCATAATGAAATGGGTAAGTGTCTGTACTGAATTGTGCCACTGTATTATTCTCTACATACCAACATACTATTATGCCCTGTGTCATGTTTTTGTTATAATAAATAAATAAATGCTGTCCATCATTCCTAAATCTGTCGGTATGTAAAGAGATATTTGGTATTTTATATATTTTTTTTTACTTGAATAACCAAAAAGTGCATATCCTCAGGCAGAATGAAGCTAAATATTGTTGCATTCTCAAATGACAGTGGTCATCTGCTGGGAGTGTATTCATCTTTCAGCACCATTATGGTGATCAGCCTGATCATGAAAAGTATACCGTACAATTGTTTCTAAGAAATATTCTAAAAATCTATCTATATCTGCATGTTGGCAGAAAATAAAATTCTAGAAGTACCCGAACATAATTAGTATAACAAAATCCTGGGTCATTCTGAACTGCAAACGTCCAGCATATGTTCCTGACTGTACGTAAATACCCACTAGACAGTGAAACAACCCATCGTGGT
Source organism: Pyxicephalus adspersus (assembly GCF_032062135.1). Lineage (NCBI taxonomy): Eukaryota > Metazoa > Chordata > Amphibia > Anura > Pyxicephalidae > Pyxicephalus > Pyxicephalus adspersus. Next base: position 103,135,566 of record NC_092858.1, read on the forward strand.
GATGGCCTCAAAGGAGTGGATGAGAGGAAGGAACGGGCAAGTTTCCACATTGCCATAAAGCACTAGGTCAATTCCCAATAATTGGTATAGAATTTGGCCATGGTGGGAACTACAGCCTGATATACACATGCAGAACCAACTAGGGGTCTGTACTTGCAAGTGTTGCTTTTATAGTCTTTTTAATTGTTTAATTGTAGTTGTAATTATAATTGTTGTAATTGAGTACTCCAACTTTATCTTAAAATTAAACATAAATTGTTTTTGATTCACTGTATTTCTAATCTGATTTTCAGGGTCTTGTGCTTGCTGGATTAGCTGATATGACAAGACCTGCAGATAAATTGAGCACAGCCCAATCCGGTGTACTAATGGCTACAGGTAAATAACATTAATTTAATGTACCTTGCGCCTGCATACTTATTGGGGTTTATTGGTAGAAATAACTGTGTGTGTCTTTTGGTTGTTCTTTTGGATGTGCTCTGTTTTCAACACATCTGCTTCAAGAACAGTTTGCTTTATGTCACAAATATCAGGTCTGTGCCAGTCGGGGGGAACACAGATTGGTAGGATTTTGTGGCACAAACCAAAAGGTTTTTTTGTTATGTTTTGATTACCTTTAGGACAAGACTGTTATATATGTATAAATTATTAGATGCTTGTCAGTATATTTTGGTTACTTTTATTAAAATTGCACAATGCAGATTAGGTTTTTTTTTATTATTAAAATTGTGTAATAAATAAGCCTATCATTTTGGTAATAATGGCACATTGCCCAACAAATTTTTTTGCTGTGGGCATTGATATGGGCATCTAGGCATCAACAACCCTTTGTAGTGAAAGAATTAATGGTGAAATGTTTACTTCTATTAGTAGAAAAACAACATAATAATGTTCCGTATATATGGCAGGAAAGCATGTGAGGGAGAAAAAAGACTAAAATAGGAAAAAATAAAGGATGGATGGGTGCAGTTATGCCTATGCTGCATCTTCCTAGTGTAAGGGCTACTTTTAAAAGGAAAACTGTTAAAAACATAAAAAAGAAAACAAATATAAACCGGCTTTTGCTCCGTAAATGTTTCGTTTCCTCAAAGTTTAACATCTTCTGTATATTTTAAAATGTTTTCACAGGACTGATATGGTCACGCTATTCTCTAGTGATTATACCGAAAAACTGGTCTTTGTTTGCTGTAAACTTCTTTGTTGGCTGTGCAGGAGGTTCCCAGCTGTTAAGAATATGGCGGTATGTATTCAAATCAATAGCTGTGTGGTAAACTTAATATCTAATTTCTAATGTATATAAAAACAAGATGCAGGCTACGGGTGACAGGTTGCAATCTAGGACACTTTGGATTTCACTGTTTTAGTTCCATGAACAGTGTAGTTCGAAATGGATTTGCTCTCTACATTTCACTAATATAAAGAGAGCTTTTTTTATTAGGACAGTGATATGTGAAGTTACCCATAGCAACCTGATTTTACCTTTTACTAACCTGGCTATCATAGTCTAAATTCGGTATGCTACAGGTTACTGCACTGTGTACACAGGCTTTGTGCTTGATTAGCAAGGTGGGTAGTTTTGCTTATGTAAAATGTTTGTATGATTCTAATCACCCTGTTCACATTTTTCAGCAAATTATTTTGAGTATAGGAATTATTAAAATGTAAAATGTAAAGCAAAAAAGCTCTTATAAAAAAAGCCATATATGCAAAAATCTATATAAAAAAACAAAAAATATGGAGGAAGCACAGACTTCAAGCTTTTGTTAGACATGCCCACACATACATATATCAATAAATGAAAATTTGTATCTCAAATTTGCATTCTGATGAGATCCTCTTCCCAGCATTGGCCATCGCAACACATTGCAGAGTTGAGATTGTAGAAGAAAGATCTGTTGCTGATCTGTGGGTTTTTAAAACCTGCAAATTGTTCTGCATTGTTTGTTACTGCTTACCAAATTTTTCTCTTTTCCAACATGTCACGAAATTTAAATCCAGTCATATTTTTGTTTTTGTTGGCATTTGATAGAAAAAACGACCTTTCACGATACTCAATATTAAGGCATATGTTTAACAGCATCAGACATATTACTTAGTAGCTATATATTTAGACAAACACACTTCGTAATAATGTCACAAAATTATGTGATCCATATATGATGTGTACTTTGTGTATATGTATCCCCCACATACATCCATGAAGAAATCTGAGTTTGGGCTTGTTTGAGCTTGGGTGTGATTTACTTATTATACTTTTTTATTTTCATTTTCATTTTAGGTACAATCAAGAACTAAAAGCAAATGCCATTGAAGATCAACAGAAAGCAGAGCCTTGAACAAATTCTTCTAGAAGCCATTTTAACACAACCAGTAGAGATGGTATCAGTGCAACTAAACATTTTGTTTGCGTCACAGCAAATCGTCTACGTGTACTGTTAACAATAAATGGTTTGTTGGACTGATTTTTATAACCATATTATATAGGATCTTCCTTAAATTAATAAACAATAAATAACTTTTTAACAGTGCCAAGGTGATCACTGTTTTCTATCTGTTGTTCAAATTCTGTGGTTTTTGATAAAGAAATCAAATAAGTAGCTACTTACAATGCAATCTGCAAACATACAGGAATATTTTTTGTAGGGTAACACTGCTGTGTATTATGCTCAGACCTTCTCATTTTACGGAATTCTAAATACTTAGTATAAGTATACTTGTTCTCTTGCATGCTCTGTATGTATAGCCAAAACATTTATTTAGATTTAGTTTTATTATTAATAAACAGTATTTATATAGCACCAACATATTATGCAGCGCTGTACATTAAATAGGGGTTGCAAATGACGACAGACATATATAGACAGTGAGACAGGAGGAAAAGAGGTCCTTGCCCCGAAAAACCCTATAAGAATAGTGCTAGATTATTTAAAGCATTCAAGAAATACCCAAGGACATCAGACATTGCATTCAGAACAATTGAGAGACATTCCCACTAATGCTTTGTGCTACAGTGTGTTTTAGCGATGCGCTGCAGCACGCATTTCTTTCTTTTCCAGTGTAATGAATGGGGTTAACATTACAATAAGCAGTTATGCAGTATAATACACAGCAATGCACTTGAGGTGAAGTCCTAATAGTAAAAACAGGAAAAGTATTTGCAAAGGGGTTAACTAAGAGTTAAATTTGAATATAAATGTATTAAACTAATCTGGTATTTCTTTATTGCTATATGCAGATTGAGTTTCACCTTTGATATTCCTCTGAATGAAATAGTAAATACAGTCAAACTGACATTTGCTTCAGTTTGACAGCGTTTCCTGCAATGTAATACAATTTCTTTTTTGCTGTTTGGTAGCTGATAATTGGCAGTAATACCTGGAAGGTGAGCAGGGCTAAATGTAGAAGATACTTTCAAGAAATATAGTCTAATTAGTTTTTCTCATTCCTGTCATGTCAAAGAAAATGTGGGGGAAATCTTTCTACGGGTGCAGCAAAAACAAACAAACCTAAACTAATTTTTACTTTTTTTTTGCTTTGCTATAGATTGGGTACAGGTAAGACGCTCACATATTTCCCATCGTCACCAACCCAGGTGGCAGCTGTAATTACATACAATTCATAAACTGTATGGAAACCTTGCAAAAGCCCTCAGCACAAAATGACTGATGACTGCCAGAGATCCAGATCTAAATATGAAATATATATTTTTTTTTTTTTTAGCAGCAAAAGGATGAAATGTAGCCATGGAACTTGGCTATAGCAGATCCCATTTCTTCATTTTACTAAGATTTTTTTTATGATATTAACAGCTCCCTCAATATTCTTTATTTCTATTTGGCTGCATTTATTTTTTTTTAACTTTTCTCTGTCCTAAGTGCTGAAGCTTTTGCTTTTAACCCATATTTTGCAATCTCTACAAAATTGCTTAAACTGCTACTCCAGCCTGTCTAAATTTGTTAGGATGGTTCTTCTTATTCCCTTATTTCAAAGGCCATAGGAATCCTAGGAGGTTTTTGAAATCAATGTAATTTAAAATAAAGCAAATGTAAGGTATGCTGTATTTTGTAATGCATATGTATGTTTAATGCTGTGTTGGCTGGTCTTTTCATGACCTAAAAAGTCTCTGAGGCTTATAGGCAATTTTTTGCAGGTTTTCCCTTGTTGGCTTACCAAATGTTCCTGCTTTATTTGAAAGAAAAATCATGTTTGTTAAATATAAGCAAGACTTACATGTTTGCCCTAGCTTTGTTCTCCAGATGATTTTAAACTAAAAGTGTTTATATCCCAGACGGCACTATCATTGCAGATTGTAATCTAATAATTGGGAGTGAAATCATCAAGATGCAACCAGATGCAAAAACTTCAAATTAATACCTGTACAAGGAACCTATTATTAAGTTTTACTTTGTCTCATCACCTCCACTTATATCTAATGTGAAGACAGGATATGTTATTACTCTTGCATTAAACCCCAGTCAGTTTTAGATTATACTATGGTATATGAGTAGATCCCAGGGCTTTGATCCTGGCTTGTTATTTACAGATTGAGCATGCATGCATGCATGTATGTACTGGGTGTCTAGGTATCCCATATGTACATACCTGTTTAAGGGCACTGACTCGCTAACCAGTATAGACCAGATGCAGCAACTTTCTATGTAGGCAAATTCAGCACAAATGAAAATACCCACCATGCATTTGTGCTTTTAAGTTTACATTTCCATGGCTAGAATGTGTAAAATAAAAAAAGAGTAAGAACCAGTTTGCTTTTAATTTAAAACAGCTGGTAGAGCAATCTCAAAACCCTGAGACAAAATAATTTAAGGTGAAAACAAGAATAAATAATAAATAAATGCTTGGAGAGGGGTCAGAAGGGTCCCTGAAAAGAAGTACACCATCCTGATCAAAAGACAGGCCAGCATGCCCCTTGGTGCACTATAAAGGCCATGGCACTTTTGCAGATTTGTCATTACTGCCCAGAGTCAGAAAATCCTCATTAAGGACAAAAAGATACATTGATATACCAAATCATTAAAACCACCAGCCAAATATTGTGTGGGTTGCCTCGTGCTTGTATAATAGCTTTGATCCTATGGAAGCATGGACTTCATTATATTTCAGAAGGTGTCCTATGATACCTGTACCAAAATAACAGCAGATTTTTTTTATTTTTTTTTTATCACACTGCCTTCTTCCTATCGACGACTCTGCTGCCATCTCTTCTCCTGGTAAATGACACACACCAAGCCATGCATATGGTCTAAAAGTAAATGGGAATAATTAGACCAAAACCCTTTTTAAAATAAAGCAAAAAAAAAAAACTTTAGTAGGCGTAACAAGAACAATAAAAAAAATACACATAGAAGATAAAATATAAATAAACATAGATTACCTGAAATCCATATCGAGCAAGACCATTAACTCTGAAATGGGGAGGGTAGGAGAAAGTGGGACAACTTGTGCTACAAATGGCCATCTCAAAAAGTAAAAATCCAGGTTATATTCAAATGTACCATGGGGGTCAGAATGGTAAAAAGCCTTTCATAGACTTCAGATTTTAAACTGTAATGCACTTGAAGAGGGATGGTAGTGCAATCCTTTCCTCATATATAAATCAGAAATGTGTAAGAATCAGTTTGCTTATATTATAAGACGGCACAGAGAGCAGCCTCAAAACTACTGAAATGGAATAAGCTAGAGTGATGAAACCTAGTCACAACCATAAAGCATTTGTTTGAAATGAAGACAAAAGGTTCCCTAAAGAGAAGTGCAACATCATGATCAAAAGACATCTAGATGGATCTTTTTGGGGGGATATGTGAGCTTGAGTGGTAATTTTGTCAAAGTGCATCATAAGATAAGTGCAGCATATTATCAGTAAATATTACAGAGAAAAATGTACATTCATCAGCACAGAAGCTGAGTTGAATGATTCCCAGTGTCAAAGCTAAGAAGACTGAGTACATACTCTGTAAAGTATCACAAAAGCACCTAAACATGTTATTAATATATTAATATTCAGTATTTTTATCCAACATATTACACAGCGCTGTACATTACATTGTTTACAGATTCAAACAATCACACAGGAGGAGGAAAGGACCCAACCCAGCTTACAAATAAAGAGGTGGGGGATGTCGCACACAATAGTAGGGGAGGGGGGCTATGGAATGGTGACTGAAAAGTGAGGGTTTCAGAGACAAAAGACAGGTAAGCAAGTTTTAAAAGATGGGTTACGAGTGCTAGATACTTTGTAAAAACAAAAAACATAATTACATATCAAGGTTAGAATTAGTAGGGGATTGGAAATGATCTGCCTACCACTGGCTGCTTACCATACAACAAACCCAGAGCTTAAGTTCAAACAAACTTTAGCTTACTGTTTGTTAAGTAATAGCTTTGTGGAAGTTAATATCTTTGGCGCATGAAAGGAAAAAAAATAGCTCCACCTTTAGTGAATGATAAGAGATATTGCAGTTTGGTACATCAGCTCCAAATTGTAACAATGGGGAATATTAATGTTGCTGCTTATCTTGTATCTGTATGCAAAGACTTTGTTGCCACCATGTGGCGCTTTGGTATTATTACACCAGAGTTTTTAGGTTGTTACAGAAATATATTATTCAATGGCTTACAGTTTTTTTATACAAACTCTCTTGCTCTATATAGTATTTATTTATGTGTAATATATGTTATGTATAAGTATTCTGCAGTGATTGGTAGACCTCTAAATTATATGTGTTATCTTTTATAATTATTTTTCACAGTTACTTTCTAAAAATAGGAGAATTTAAAGGAAATGGAAATAGAATTAAAAGTGCTGAAATAGCACTTAAAATGCTGAACAAGATGACTGCTGCTATTTTAACGTACATGGACTGACCTAAATAAAATACCATGCCATAATCACAAAGAAACCTTATCATTTAGTTGTGCTATCAATATAAAGAGCATGCAATATGGGGGGAGAGTGATAGAAGTTAGCTCACCCATCTACTGTCTAACCTCTCCCTGTCCAAGTACAATTAGGAAAGGGAGAAAACCTGCCCTATCAAGTAAGGATGTGATGTGTGGCAGGGTTTTCTAATTTTGGAACTGGATGGACACAAATACAAACCCTGCAAGGTTAACTCCTCCCTTATTTTTTCTTTATATCTATTTGTTTGCCAGGAGTTCAGCTTTAAGTTAAATACTTCGTCAGTGTTGGAGATATCCCTCAGTTCCTTGCCTGGTACCAGTGAGTCAAAGAAATAGGAAGAAGGGATAGAGATATATTTAGTGCTAACTTTGCAGCTGCATAAGGTCCCTCTGATACAATGTATATAGGATGTGGATCAAGTATGTGCTGGGACCCCTCCATTGACACGAAACATGTCAAAATCCTATTTCTATTTAGTTGTAATTTGATAAACAATTAACAAGTCTTTTTTACTTGGTCAGTAGTGTAAATGAGGGGTGCCAACCCTTGCTTTATATAGGGGTCCCTTAGTGACTCTCCAACATTGATTTGTATTGGAGAGATGGAACAAAGTTGTGTTTCCTGAAGAAAAGGTAGGAGGAAATCTTCCAAAGAAGACCCTTGTACAGAGGACAACTGTTTAAAAAGGAATGTGTAGAGGCCTTAGTGCGCTATAAAGGCCATGGCATGCTTGCAGACTTGTCATTACTACTCACAGTCAAATTGCTAATAAGGACAGACAGATTAATCAACCGAAACATTTAAACCAACTAGCTAACATTGTGCATGTTCCCCTTGTGCTTGTATAACTGCTCTGACCTATAAAGGCATGAATTCCATTGAATTAGACCTTAGGGCAGGGGTGCCCAACAGGTGGATCACAATCTGCTGGTAGATCGTAAAGGCAACAAAGTAGATCACAGCCCTGCCTTTCAAAATAAACTCTACTGCGCACAGGAGTTATTAAGACCAAGTTTTTATTGTTGGTAGATCATTTTGACTTGGTCATTTAAAGTAGCTCACAAGACGAAAAAGTGCCTAAGGGGGGTGTCTGTGGTACCTGCACCAAAATGGTAACAGCAGATCTTTCATCACACTGCCTGCCTTCCCCTCATACTGAATCATGCTGCTATCTTTTACCCTGGTAAGTAACACTCACACACATCTATCCACATGATCAAAAAGAAAATGTGATTTTAAATACGTTTTTATTAAGCATAAAAAGAATGATCATGGTGGAATTGCACCAGGTGGGCTAGACCTTCACATAGAGCCTTGGGCACCTGTGACCGTTGCTGGTCACCTATTCACCTTTTAGTAGGTACTAACCACTGCATAACGGGGACATCCCAAAAATCCTACAGGTTCTCTTTCCTATTTTCCTGCTTTTAACATTTTACCCCAGAGACAGGCGCCATTATACCAGGATGATCAATGTTGTTCACTTATTTTTAATATTTATTATTCTAGCCCATCAGCATATACTCACCTGCTTCCATGGTGTTTTCTTGCCATGCGGACACATTACTCCCTCGCTAATATTATGCCGCAAAATCTCCATCACCAGCAACATCTGTGTATACTTGTCTACAAAAGGAAGCCAACTCCAGCATGGCCTTCCAATAGTTAAATAGCGCAATATTCTAGAGGTCTATAGTTCATGAAAAAGAGGAACAATGGAGGAAGAGCTATGGGACAGAGGGATTTGGTTCCTAATGATTTGGGTCAAGTAGCGCGGTGGCTCAGTGGTTAGCACTCAGGCCTTTGCAGCGCTAAATCCCAGATCCATTATCCGCATGGAGTCTGCAGTTACATTAATCGGCAGCTAGTGCTATGACTTTGTACAGCGCTGTGTTATATGTTGGCGCTATATAAATGCTGTAATACCATGGCACTGTAGTCTCATTAGACTATACATGACTAGGGTTAGGACCCAGCAGGATACAGCCAGGCTCGCTCTATCTGCACAGGGACGAGCTTCTCCTCCTATAATCATTCGTTCCCCGGCACCATGAGCGGAGGAAGGTTGGTGGAAGATGCGGCCACGGCCTCCAGTTACCGAGACTTCCAGGTGGAACACTTCCATCTGGAACTTCAGGTGGACACCCAGGCCAGGAAGCTGAGCGGCTCCGAGAAGCTTGACCTGCGGGTGCTCAGAGACAGCAAAGAGCTGAGGCTGGACTCCTATGAGAGCCTGACTATAAACCGGGTATGGGAAGAGCTGGGTGCCGGGGAGCGGAGAGAGCTGCCATGGCAACATCAACCCTTCACCAGCTATGGCACTGTCACTGCCATCACAATGCCCGAGCTTGTGCCAGCTGGTACCGAACTACACATCACCATAGAGTACGAGGTCGGGAACAATCCAGGGGTGAGTTATCTACAAAGCTGGGTCATGGTCAGGCAACATCTAATGCCCATGATATTGTCACATCTACTCTGGAATAAAATCTGGTATATATTATAGACCTAGAAAAACAAAAATCCCAGTTTTTAGATATGTCATTTCTTCCCCTGCAGTTACCATCACTTGTGTGAACTTTGCTTTCATAACTATTGTTGCTGACTTGGTAATTTCACTTCCATATAGACATGTTGATGATTCAACAGATTTAACCAGGTTGGGATGTGCCAGGAAAACAGAGATTCTGTACTTTCTTATATTGCACAAAACCTATAAGTATGGTGGAGGGGAAGCATTCTCTGCATGGTTTCCAGGTTAGAGGACTGATTTAGGAGGTTACTTTACCTATAGGTGACCCCCATGGAAAGAGTTAGACTCTAGTGCAGTGTTTCTGCATTAGGTTTTAGGGTTTCCCTGAGCAAAGAACAATTTCTGCCTCTCAGGTCGGTTTAGGTGACACCAATCGGCTATCTGTATCGGCGGCATTCTTCCCACAGGCCAGCAATTTAAAAGACATTCCTCCCACTGACAACCACACTAATGTACTGCACGTTGTGATATAATAAATATAATTTAAAAAATTTGCATGTTGTGAATATATTAAACGATTACGACCGATCAACGATTATGCACGATTATATTTGAACGATCGTATTGTGCACAATTCTGTACTTGCTATAACAATACGACCGTTAAATTATAATACACCAATAGTGTCCACACGCTAGATACAATCGTTTGAACGATGCAGGGAGTGACATGTAAAGGAGAAAGTGTATTGTAGAAACATGCAGGATCACTGAACGACCGTACACAGGATAGATAGTGAACGATTGTCGGCCAATCAGATCCGCTGTGGCGGTCGCTCATTTCCAACGACAATCCTAGTTCGTCAGTGTCGTTGGTCACCTTATGGTGAACGTTTCCAACGATAAATATTGGAAGTGTGTACACAGCTTAAGACCTGAAAATTATTTCATGGGTTCCCCCATGTGAAAAAGTTTGAGAAAGGCTGCTTTAGTGGTTTAAATGGACAACAACTTTATAGGCAAAATTACAACACCTTTACTTAGTATTTGGTAAACATTTCTTTTAAAGAACAATTAGATCAGCAGAAATTCCTTTCTGTAAAGCTTGCAGATAAGTTCCAACCTCTCGAACAGATATACAAATGGAAAGAAATGAAGATAGTGGAAAAAGGTTTTTTTTGGCACAAAATTGTATTAGGTTTACAATCAAACAAAATGTGAAATTTCAACACAAGTACAGTCCACGCCCCATAATTAGCCATGGGGTTGGTAGAGCCTAGTGCTAAGTAAATACCTCCTATATAGTTTAAATGGTTTGCAACCCTGGGTATGCGGAAGATATGTGAAGAACTACCCAGATATTTGTCTTCTGCTTTCACAGTTTAACTTCATTGGAGATAGCCCTTGGATAACTGTAATTCTCCCATATCTCTATATAAAGGTTGCCATTGATCATATTTTATTTGGGTGGCTACAACAAGATAAATATATTATGGGAGTAAGAGATCTATATACATGATCTACATATCTTACTTTTGTTTCACCTACTTTATTATCTCCAACTTACCATTCTTAGAAAACATTCACTTAGTATAATATGATGGCGCTATATAAATACTGTTTAATAATAATAATGGCTTTACATTCGGCTGCTGCTCCATGCTGTGAAAGGGGTAGGAGATTAAACCAAACCTGAACCGGGAAAGCACAGGTTAGCTGTACACGTAGGCTTTTAAAATGCTTTTCACTAAACCCAGAATTGTAAAATTTGGATAACTTTTGAGTTTTGTACTTTCCACTTTATTGCATGAGCCTAAATAAGTTGTAAACACTTCATATCCTGATCATTTCTTATCAGCTTTTACATACTCTAGTCCACTAATTGGAAAGATTCAATAACTGAAATATCCTCAATAAATGTATAACATTTTCTCAACTCTGCAACAATTTATCAAGCTTGCAGTGCCCTTTGGGACTCATTTTTGCTGTGACAGGTGTTTTGCCTAGATATCTATCTCTCTTCTAGACAGTCTGGCTACTTGAAGTTTGTACTTTACCCTCATGTCTTATGTATAGCAATTCTTGGTCCATCACATATTCTAGTCATTAGTCTAGTACAGGGGTGGGCAAACTCTGGTCTTTAGGTCAAATACGGCCTAGCCAGTAATTCGTTCCGGCCTAATGCCCCCCTGGTTGATCTGGCCTAATCCCGGCTGGCAGGGGTCGGCAACCCGCGGCTCCGGAGCCACATGCAGCTCTTGAGCCTTCTTGTTATCCTCCCTATGTACCGCAGCAGGCGTTAACACTTTCGCCACCAGGGTAAAGGGACATTCCCTCCCCTCCCTATGCATTGCGGAGGAGAGAGATTTCCTTTCAGAGGCGTTCCCTCTCCTCCGTATGTATTGCGGAGAAAGGAAATTTCTTTCAGGGGCGATCCTGGTGGGCGGCGGAGCCATCAGTGCGGGACTCGAGAGAGAGTCAGGCCTATTGTGCCTTCTTGACCTCATAAAATGGCCTAGTAGCAAAAAAAGTTTGCTGACCCCACCTCTGCTACTTTCCAGTGGCAGAGGTGGTGAAGTTGCGTCTTTTTGGTCACTGCCCACAGTAGACCCAGGCAGTGTTTCTCATATGCCCCACTATTGCTTTGGCAGCAAACATCTTGCTTCTCTAATGTAAACCTTTATGAAAAAAGTGTTGTATCCAAGTATGTGCCATATTTCAGATCCAGTATTTAACAAAGCAGAACTAATAAACGTATACTTTCACCTAAATCTTTATCTGAATGGAGTCACTGATCACGATTAATTAGGCTCAAATATCCTCAATGAATTTATAAAATTTACTTATCTGCAACTGCAATTCAACTCTTGTTCTGCAATGTCTCAGAAAGTACTGACGTTATTGGACAGCCCATCAAGTAGCATTTTCAAAAGGAAAGCTTCTATAGACATGAAAAGAGTAAATGGGAGATTGAATTGTATAGGCACCTGACTAGCTTTAGATTTAGCTTGATCAAAAAACTGGCATTTGCATCTGATTATTAATTAGGTACTGTGTAAAAGTGATTTATCAATATACTGTTTGTATGAACTTAGGGACTGGTATACAATTAGATATCAAAGAGCTGAGCATTTAAACACAATGCCATTCACATCACTAAAGACAGTATAGATTTAATCTCTAGAGTTATAAGTAAAGATATTTTACCAAAAACTGTTTATCTGTGTGTTTTATAGGTTTTATGTTATATAATTCTATTGATCTACCCACAGGTATGCTGGCTGGAACCAGAGCAGACAGCTGGAAAGAAGAAACCTTACATGTATACACAGGGTCAAGCTGTTTTAAACCGCTGCTTTTTTCCATGTTTTGACACACCTGCTGTTAAAAGCACCTATTCAGCAAATATAAAGGTAAGTACAGGAATAGCATCCATCCATCTCCAAATGTCTTACAAGGAGGAGAAACTACCTGGAAAAGCATTGTGAATAACAAGCCTGCAACTTTGGGTGTACCCTACATAGAGTTTCTGGATTATGAGCAGTGCAAAAGGCTTCTATCCCAAAGGCCCGTGGGGGTGAATAAAATAAAGGGTACATTTTTTCCAGGAGATCAGCAATGGCAACCTTTATATTCTTCAATATAAGCGATATTGTGCCTAATTAAATTAGCAATCACAATACAAATGCAAAGTCCCTTACTTAATGGTTTTTACAACCATCACATGCAATTTGAGAAGTATTTACTGCTGCATACAATTTAATTCCAAAATCAAACACTGTATTTCCAATTCTTTAGCTTTGTGTGTTTTTTTATCTATAAAGACTACCCTGCAAACTAGGAGAATGTAGGGCAGCATGGTGGCTCAGGGGTTAGCACTCTTGCCTTTCCAGCCAGGACACTATCTGCATGGAGTTTGCAAGTTCTCCCCGTGTATGCGTGGGTTTCCTCCGGGTACTCCGGTTTCCTCCCACATCCCAAAAACATGCAGTTAGGTTAATTGGCTTCCCCCATAATTGACCTTAGACTACATTAACGACGTATGACTATAGTAGGGACATTAGATTGTGAGCTCCTTTGAGGGACAGTTAGTGACACCACTATGGACTTTGTACAGCGCTGCGTAATATGATGGCGCTATATAAATACTGTGTAAGATTAATAATGTAATACATGCCTGTTAATCATTTATATTAACTTATCCTGGTGGACACGACACAGCTTTCATAGTAAACATTTATGCATGTGATTGCAGGTTCCTGAGGGTTTTACAGCAATTATGAGTGCCAACAACTGGGATCGTAATGGTGATACATTCATTTTTCAAATGACACAACCTATTCCTTCTTACCTTGTTGCTCTAGTAGTTGGCGATATTGTTTCTGCAGAAGTGGGACCAAGGTATGGATCAAGTACATTTAACCACAGCTATATTTTTCTGCAGGCTTTTTACTATTTTGCATTTAAACTCTAAACACCTCTTGTGTATTAAGGAGCCGGGTTTGGGCAGAACCATGCTTGATTGAAGCTGCCAAAAAAGAATATGATGGTGTAATAGAGGAGTTCTTGACTGTAGGTGAAAAACTATTTGGACCATATGTATGGGGCAGGTGAGCTTTTGTCATTTTGTTTTCGAGTGAAAAGTATATTACTTTTATGTGTATAATGTTTTAGGCTAGGTTAAAAAACACTGTGCATGTAAGTTGTTTTCATTATATACAGATATATCAAAGCAATTTCCCAATTATTTTTTTTAAATATTTTTAAAGTATTTTTTAATATTTTTTTTTAAGTGTGGTTCTATTACAGAGCACTTAACTATCCAGTCATGTCATGATCTGCCCCTCAAAGAGACTCGCAATCTTATTTGCCTAACATAACATAGCTTAAACTAAATTTTTTAGAAATTTGAATTAATCTACAAGTGTGTTTTTTGAGATCTGGGATATGAGAAGTAACCCATATGATTTATTTTTTTGTGCTTTGGGAGCTGTTATCACAGGTCCAGGACCATTATAGTTACAGTACAAACTGCTCAACTACTAAATGTAAATCTGGAAATGTTTAATACTGACCTTGGCCAATAGCGGCAACCCTACAAAAAGGGGAAAATGCAGTGACAAGCGTTCATATTTGCAAATTTGCTTGTTTTCTCTGGATGTGCTGAGTTGCTTATGTTTTTTTTAAATACAGTTAACTCTTTACTTTTTTTTATAAATGTATTTTTATTGAAAAGACATTAAACAAAAATAGCCAATCAATATGTAAGCAACAAACTTACAATAGTTACAGTAGAATGTAAGCTCTTCGGGGGAAAGATTCCTCTCCTCCTGTGTCACTGTCTGTATTCGTCTGTCATTTGCAACCCCTATTTA
>NC_092858.1:103150790-103152068 GCF_032062135.1 Pyxicephalus adspersus
TGGGCAGGAACTACCACCAGGTGGTCAAACTGGTCAATGTGATATAGATCCTCAGGCATCCACTCATGGAAGATCAATCATTGTCTCTGCTCAGCAATTCCTTTGTGTTGTTGTTTTTGGGTATCAACAGATAATGAGGTTTATAGATTGCTTTCAAGGAGGCAGAAAGATCCTTCCATGCAAGTCATATTTATATCAATTTTAGTCACTTCCAACATTCCCCGGTCCTATGCCTGAATGGAAAACAATTGCAGGAAGTGACCTAAAAATTTGATATCTGTATTCATACTCCATTCTTGTTAACTTTTTGGCACATGACAGCATTCATCTGGAGGTAACTTCTTTGCAATATAACCCAAAAAAGTGAACCCTGAGTCAGGAAACCACTCATCCAACATTCATACATTACTTCACATGAATACTGGTAATCGATTGGGGATTCATCAATACCCGTTATGAGAACTTCCCAATCATAATACAGTAACTATATAATTGCAACACATTCATTAACATGGTTACCAACAAGTTACATTGAATTACATATTTCATCTATGCCCACTAGCTTTCTCATTTAATTTCAATGTGAGCAAGTCTAATACCCACTATGAAGTTACATGAATCTGTTGCAATTCATAATATCAGTGTCTTAACATTGTACTAATACAGCTTCCTAGTTCAGATGAAATATAAAACAATATATACGTGGCTGATTGAGCTAGCATTACCATATGTGGTGTTCTATATTTTGGCAAAAAGGCATAAGTGGGAAATTAGTTATCAATAGTTGTCATATATGATTCCTACAGGAGCGGTAATAAATGTAGGTATCTCTTAAGTGTATGAGAGGCATTTGCACTGTGGCTTTACTAATACCTCACTGAACTTTATTATCATCATTACTCAAGCAATGTTTTCACAAGTAGCCATTATCAAACAGAGTATTCATTTTAGAAAGGCTGATTGAACAACTGTTATTCATAATAAATTAACAATAATCAGTTCCTAGCAGATCCTCTCTAGGTACATGTACCACTGATGACTTGCTAGGTTGGGATAGGGAGAAAAAAGGGAACAAGAGTAGTATCAGATTCTTAGCAGGTAATACCCATCCCATTAATGTGCAGTTTCACTACTATTCCCAAATCTAGACAAGGCTACACTCTAATCTACACTAACTGGGAAGAAAGTTTTGCTGATAATAATATATATATAATATGAAGTGTTTGCTCCATCTCCCCTCATTCGGTACCACAATACACTGGTACCATCCTAAAAAGC
>NC_092858.1:103153215-103154480 GCF_032062135.1 Pyxicephalus adspersus
GGTCTACAATTTAAAAAAAAAAATTTCATGAAAACCTGTGACGCTTTTGGAACAGAAATCTAGAAATCAGTGTAACGCTCAGGTGGTTAATAGCAAAGAAAAATATAAAAAAAATTATATTTTATAGTCCTTCACACAACAGGACATAAAAATATAAAAAGGAAAATTGCAAACAAAAATGGCCTGTTGGCTATCAAAAAAAATTACTAAACACAAAGACTACACAGGACAAACTATAAAACAAAGACTCAACTTCTTCTGATGTGTACACAGACTTTTAGGGACTTCTAGTTCTTTTTGTGAGAAGAAAATGTGACTTCACACCTAGAAGAACAAATGGTTAACCAAAACAAAAAGAAAAAAACATTAACAATTCATCACAAAAGGATGACATCTGTTAGTGTTTTACCATTTGGTTTTTGGTAACAATTAATGTTTGAGCTCTTAATACCACGTGGTTATTAAAAAATGACAATCAATAAACTAGTTTATACCAAGATGTTGCCAGTACTGTGCTCTTACTGCAAATAACCTGTGAGAAAAAACACAAACATTAGCACATGGCACTTTCACAGCTTCCCCCAGTGTCCCTGAAAGAGAACACAAAGATATTAACATATGAGTCATGACAAACAATCATTTATTCCTTTATCCTAACAATCAGATCACACACAGCAGACAATGGTGGAGTGTTTACAGTATTTCATTCTCAATAAACAGTACCATACAACTGTGCCATATAGGAGAGGAAAAATGGCAAAGCATCTTGTGTTAAATAGCATACTAGATACTATGGGAGATTGGCCATGGATCAAACATTGGTATGTTTGTCCACCTCTGCTCTTCATCATTTTGAAGGTGTGGATCTTTTTTACTGATTAAATCTGTTCTTCCCCCTGCAGCAATAGCTGAGTTCTCATGGATGTTATCTTTTACCTCAGGCTGTAGTCTGCTTTCATTGTCTTGGATGGGGGTTGTGCTCTCATTTGCATTCTCCTCATTGCTTTCAGCTATCAAATTGGCAATCCTGGTGTAATCTTTATGAACATTGGGAGATCTACAGTATCTTTTAATATGTCCAGGCCGGTTGCACTTATAGCATCTAAATGATTTTGGCCTTCTTGTAATCCTGCATATACAAGGTTTGTCTGAGTATATTTATGATTTGCATTCCTAAGGACAAGCTTAACAGGATAGCTTACCAGACACTTACCAGCCATCGAATAAAGGAACTCCACGTCATCAGATGAAATATCTGGACAGTT
>NC_092858.1:103155714-103157980 GCF_032062135.1 Pyxicephalus adspersus
AATTTCAAATGCAATGCATCCACAAATTTGCATTTAAGATTATAGTTTGCATTGCATTGTTCTACTTGCTGGTTTAGCTCACAGTTTTCCTCTCACATTATTCATGTTATTCCTTAGTTTACCCATCTCCATATCAGAGGTAGTGACAATTTTAAGTAAATATTTACCA
Organism: Pyxicephalus adspersus; assembly: GCF_032062135.1. Taxonomy (NCBI): domain Eukaryota; kingdom Metazoa; phylum Chordata; class Amphibia; order Anura; family Pyxicephalidae; genus Pyxicephalus; species Pyxicephalus adspersus. The sequence continues at coordinate 103,155,884 of NC_092858.1, forward strand.
AATTAATATAATTGGCTCTTTAAGCTGTTTTCTCTCCCTACTCCAGTACTGCCCCTGTTGCTCAGCTATGCCTTTGATCCCTAACAGCACTGCTACATCATTAGCCAGTTTTTCCTTATTTAATTTCTTTGTCAGTTTATTATGTAGTTTACTATTATGTTCCTTACATTGGGATAGTAGTGTTTCAAACTGACTTTTAATAGGTTCATCTGCACATGTACGATAACTGGCAGAGGCATGCTTCTTAATATAAGTATACACAAATTACATTTTACAATTTTTCTTACAAACACTACTACACCAATACACACCCACTGTCAATGGCTCACTATATATACACTATACACTCACACAAGTCTGAATTCCAAGTCAGACTACCAACAAAAGGCAAACTGTCCCTTCAAAGAAAAATAGCAATCCTATGTCTTATTGCATCCAAAGCAGTCAACTCACATTCAACAACTCCACTAATTCCCACCATTTAAACATTGCACTGAAGCATAATATGTAGCATAAAATTGTAAATCCAATGAGAACACTCATCACTTCAGTTTTTGCAATGTCCTCAATCCAGTCAACTTTGTATCACAATCTTTATAGCAGGTCTGGTTGGTCTTCTTCTAAAATCCTAATAGAACCTACAGAACAGGATTGCTCTGAGTTATGTTTCTAGAATCCCACACACTTTCCGGGGTGCCAAATGTAGAATGTTCTCTGTTTAGGGTGCGTTATTTTCAAAGAAGGACCAATAGATCTTATAATAGAAAAAATTTTATTTACAGATTAGGATATTATAAACTTATCATTTACAAGGGATGGGAGAAAATAGGGGTCTATAATTTGATCTATAACTAGCATATGGTCTTCTAGATTGTAAGTTCTTTGTCCCAGATTGTTATCACAGGTCCCTGACCCCTCCATGAGGACTGATACAATAGTAAACTGGTTTAGGCAGGAAATACCACCAAATGGTCAAACTGACCAATGTGTTAATGATCCTCAGTCCCTGCAATTCCTTTATGGTTGTTTTATGGACTGCATCTGTCTCAACAGGTAACGTGGTTATAGTTTGCTTTCAAGGAGGCAGAATTATCCTTCTATACAAGTCATATTCATATAAAATTTAGTCGCTTCCAACAGTTACATTTCTCAACCTAAGTGTCCCTTAAGTAGCAGTGAGTTCTAGTCCAAGTCCAGGTGGGGCATATAGGATCCATTGTACGTCAGAGAACTGAGTGTGTACATCAGTGTAAGGTTATAAATATACTGTACAAAGCATAGTATGGTATTAAAACATAGTATAGTACAGTTGTAAACTCAGTCTCACAACACCTAATACCACTACCTGCTGGGCTGGCTATATGAAACCCACCACCTGCCTTTCTGTTGGAAATAATAAATACCATGATGTTTACTGCTACCAGGTGCCTACCACTAGTCATCCGGGAGTGATAACAAGCAGTAACCCTGAGGCTTCTTTAAATGTTTTCCTAGGTTGCAAAAGCATGGCAAAGCCTTTTTTTCTACCACCAGCTGGAGGCGCATTGGGTGGTAAATGTCCAAAGAAAAATGCATGGCAGTGCGGCCACCAACAGTCTAAAAAATGGAAACATACTTTTTCATTTTACCATTTTTTGACAGTGGGTTTAAGCAGTACGAATGATTACAACTGCTTGCAAAAGCCACTAATGTGAGCTAAGCCTAAAAGTATTAGATCATCAATGAAAGCAATTTGCATTTTTCTAGGCAAAGGTGCCCTTTAGCAGTTTTCTCTTTGGTGACATGTTATTGATATGGTTGCTGACAACTACAAAATGTTTTTTGTAATTTATTATTAATATTATTATTATTATAATTATTATTATATAGCGCTGAAATATTACGCAGCACTGTAAAAAGTCCATAGCCATGTCACTAGCTGTCTCTCAAAGGAGCTTACAATCTAATGTTCATACCTCAGTCATATGTCAATAATGTAGTCTAAGGTCAATTTTGGTGGTAAGCCAATTAACCTAACTGCATGATTTTGGAATGTGGGAGGAAACCCAGGGAAATACGAGGAGAACCTGCAAACTCCATGCAGATAGTGTCCTGACT
>NC_092858.1:103158981-103159806 GCF_032062135.1 Pyxicephalus adspersus
TGGCCGCTCACATTGGTGCTCAGTATAGGAGGTGACCCCTTACACCAGGCAAAAGCTGAGGAACCCCACAGTTTCACAGAACATTGTTTGAAAAATGCTGACTTAGATCATTATGTTTGCTTCACTTTGCACAACTAACATTTATATGTACTGTTTTGATTTTCTTTTATCAAACTTTCTCTTGATTAAATCAGTCTTAATCTCCATCCCTACCTTGCAGTCTGTTGCCGAAGGTGTTTTAAGTGTGATGTCCCTTTTGTCATTTTAAATTGACCTAATATACCTAAAACCCTTCACCATACATGATTTAAGTTCTAGATGTATAGCTCATAAAGGTCTTAATGTTGGTGTGTACATTCTGCCTTCTGGTTACATTTAATAACAATAATTATCATCTTCTCTCTTACTTCAATTTGGATCTTTTTGACAAATACTAGATTTTTTTAATAAAACCTGTGGACCATTATAAAGTTTTGTTTTATTGGTTACTGTAAACTAAACCTTGACTAACTTCCTGGGCATCTGACTTTTCAGGTACGACGTCTTGTTTATGCCTCCATCATTTCCATTTGGTGGTATGGAGAACCCCTGTATTACATTTGTCACCCCATGTCTTCTGGCTGGCGATCGTTCTCTTGCTGATGTTATTATCCATGAAATATCCCACAGCTGGTTTGGGAATTTGGTGACCAATGCCAACTGGGGAGACTTCTGGCTGAATGAGGGTTTTACTATGTACGCCCAACGGAGGATTACCACCAAAATCTATGGTAAACATATGACAGTGGTGTTATCTATGTACCTTTTCTAAGACTTTTTTTTTTT
>NC_092858.1:103160462-103171195 GCF_032062135.1 Pyxicephalus adspersus
GACTGGACAGAGAGGACTCTGAATTGTCAATATGGACCATTCCAGACAGGTGATCCTGTTACTTGCAATTTGTTGCCAGCAGAAGGCTATCTAAGAAAGTTTCTACCAGTTTTTGTGAGGCTCTGTGACATTGCTATCCCATCACTATCAAACATGGTTCTACAGCAGTCAGAGCCAGCAGGGTAGGGATTTCACAAATGTTATCTTTGTGGCACCCGGTAATGGGTTCTAATTGATTATTATATCTGTTATTTATAATTGCACTATTTATTTTTCTTCAATATGTTTAATATACATTTTCTGTGTTTTAATGTGCAGGAGTGAATCCAGATGACACCTACAATGAGACCCCTTATGAGAAAGGATTCTGCTTCGTCTCTTATCTCGATCACCTTACTGGAGATCAAAGCAAATTTGATGCTTTTCTTAGGGTAAGTATGTCTGATATTTTACCTGGTGTGTAAATAAAGAAACCTTTCTCATCTATCAGTCATTCAGAAATATAAAATACATTGCATTAGGATTGCACCATTTATTTGTGTGAGTGCATGTGGGATCCATCCCATTTAGGAAGCTAAATAAGGTTTTATCAGACTTCTTGGTTCAAAAAAAAACTTTTCAGGGATTTACTGAAATATATTATATCACCCAAATTTCCTTAAAATAGAAAAATGACTGCAGGCTAATTAAATATTACTCCTAGGCATAATATTGCATATGCTTTGTATTTGGTGAAAAAAAAGACTCCTAAAATTGTAAGTTGGCAACAAAATTGCGACAGCTTAGCTTTCTGCAGTAGTAGTAGCCAATAAAGTTTATCCAAGGTACGATTATTGCTAATTAAAAATTTCTACAGCTTTTCAGCTTAGAGCTAAACTAAATTTTTTTTACCAATAGATACTATTCATGGGGATACCTCATAGAATGTAGAACATAAATGTTTTTTTTTCTTTGGTATGTTGTAGACATGCATTTAGGTATGTAATTTTTTTGTTTTTTTATTAGTACATTTCTATTTTTTTATTTATTTTTTTTTAATGTGTTGCTGCAACAAAGTGTCTGAAGTTCTCTTATATGACTATAAGCACAGGTAGCCATGGGACCTTTTAATGGAGGCAGTGGAAGTTCACATGCAACACTAATGCCTTTTTGGACTTTGATGATGCTTTTGACTCTTTGAAACTGAATTTGAGTTGCTCAGAACTAAATTAATAAACAAGCATTTTGGGAAAATAGAGATCCTCCAGCTCTTGTAGCAACCACGTGAACACAAAGATATAGTGGGCTGTAGTAGAGATCTGGTGGCTTTCCATTAAAAAAAAGTATAATGCCAGGTTCTCACAGTTGTGCCGTTCATTCTGTATTCAGATGTTGCTTTATTCCAATATAGCTATCTACAGTGTACAGAATGCCCTAAAAAATCTAATTTCAAAAGTTAAATTTCAGGTAAATGGAAAAAGGAAATTTTTCTCTAAGGCTTGAATACTTCTTAAGGTAGCATAAGTTTGACAATAGAAGCAGTATTTTCTTTCATAGGCAAAGGTATTCTTCTCTGAAAACATTATTAATGAAAAAAACAATAATGTATCTAGTTTACAAACCTGGAGCAGCACTTGAAGTGACAAGTCAGTGTAACCAAAATGATGCAGAGATAATTAGGTGAAAAGTATTGCATACGTATTGTTTTGTTATTTGTTACTACTCAATTACTATTACTATTACTATACTATTACTTAACAGTAATACATTTTACAGCAATATAAAATAATGCTTCTGGCAATGCAGTGATTGTCATTTTTTTGGTTTCTTTTTCAGGCCTATGTTGACAAATTTAAATTTCAGAGCATAACTGCTGATGAAGCCCTGGCATTTTATTTAGATTTCTTCCCAGAGCTGAAAGCAAAGAATGTTGATAAAATCAAGGGTAAGGATAAGTCAACAATGAAAACCACATGTGTGCATGTGTTGTTTCTCTTTACAATACATTTTATCAGTGTGTGTTTTTTGCATTGCCTCATTGTGCTCAAGAGGTGGATGGTGTATGTGTGTCCCTTAGGTTTCACATTCACACATGGTGAGCAGCCCTATCACAGCAGGGAACACTGAGGGTGCGGAAATGTTTAAATACTCAATTAATATTTTAACCATCAAACCAGGTCACAAGGATTGTTTTTTCAAAGTAAAGTAAATTTGGGGTTCTTCTGCAGTGTACTGTAAAACCCAGAAGTTTTTTTTTTTAATTTTGTTTGAAAACTTTGGCTGAGTTTTTACACCCTGGGGTTATCGGTGAGCATCAGGTGTTGTGTATATTTTTGTTTCATGCACTTTTTGCACATTTTGCAATTACAGGTTGTTTTCTAATTTGAGATATATTTTAACACTGTAAGAATAAAAGGACTTCCTTGACTTCAGGGGTAGAGCCCAAGCCGCGTTTTAGCTGAGCTCCAGCACTGCCAGCCTTGATCTAAGGAGAAAAGCGGAGCCCAGGGACTTGCCTGCTTACATGGAATGAAGATCACTCACCAAGCAGAGTGACAGCGGGGAAGCCTGAAGTCGGAGCATGGTTGCACTCCCCCAAGCCTAGAGATGGTGCTTGAAGAGGCCAGAAGAAAACTGTGGTGGCCATATTGGCCGTGTAGCCTGAGCACATTGGTGGTCACATCACATGCAACCATGGGGACCTGGGGACTTCAGTTTCCCACCCCCTCTCTAGCCTAACACCTGGATCTCTGTCATCTGTACTTGAATGCTGGTGAGTAAGCCTGTGCAGCCCTCTTATCAACCCCGCCCTACCTGGTTCTCTACCTAGCACTTTTGTATTGAGTGGAGTTCTCAGTGCACCTCTTGGTTTTGGTTGGTGGCTCTTTTCTACTCTTCTGTTGCATTGCTCTTAGATCACAGCACTTGCAGAGAGCACATCTTTTTTGCTCTGGGCTGATTGCCATTCCCTTACAACGGCTGCTACCCTTACTCCTCACCAAGCATCAGCTAGGCTCTGGACCTAACCACCAAAGGGATAAGGATGGCTATAGCGGCAACAACCTTACAATACAATAAAAACACGTGATTAAGTCTTGACACAGAAAAAGCATTCGATAAGGTACTTTGGCCATACCTGCACTCTCTCCTAGCCAAAAGACAATTGACAGTGGACGTCAATAAAAATACATTAAAAAAAAATACTTCCTTAAAATGTTATATTTATTAAGCTAATGGAAGCAAAAATGAGAAGTTTATTGGTAGAATTTATATTCCATACACTAAAGGTGAAACATTACATAGGAAAGGCAATTACGGAGCATTTACTATTTCTGATATATATCATTGCTCTTAGATCACAGCACTTGCAGAGAGCACATCTTTTTTGCTCTGGGCTGATTGCCTTGCTCTAGCTATAAAGAAAGGAGCACCTATTCTGCTAATAAAGTGGAGCTAAAGTAAAAAAAAAAAAAAAAACTTACCTTTAATCCATCGGGTGGTTTCTTCAATTGGGTCCCACGTCGGCCCAGCACTTCCTCTTCCTGGCACCGCCATTTTTTTCCCTCTTCCTTGATCTGATGCCTGATGCTGCCATTCACTCTTTTTCCGGGATCTTTTTCGTACATCACCCGATCTCACATTGCGCAGTCAGATCAGCAATTTTTTTTCCCCATGAAAGAAAGGGCCCCTTCTGCGCATGACCGCTAAGAGCCTCCCGAGAGGCATGACGTAGGTATCCCGGGAGGCTTTACCCTCCCATTCTGTCTTTTTTTTTTTTTTTTTTGCTATCAAGACAGAAAAGGGAGATGCTGCACTTTTTTCTTTTATTTATTTATTTATAAAAAAGGGTGTTACTTAAAAAAAAAAAAAAAATAATTACAATTTTTACTTTACATAAAAGGGTAGATAACCTTTTGTATAAAGTAATAATTTTAAGTTTTGGTCCGCTGTAATCATTGTGCTTTATTAATATATAGCTCTTCAACGCCATCTCCTGGCACACCAAGGTACTTTGCTAACATATCTCAACAACGTTTTCAATCTTACTACTGAGAAATACTTGTTTTACCACTTGTCTACACTACCTGGCTGGATAAATTATTGAATGAATAAGTACATGACACGTTCCACCTCTAACATGATGGGCAAATCAAACAAAGCCAAATCTACTGGTAAATCGACGACTCGCATCTTAACTGCTACCTCACTACTAGACTCATCTATGCAGCAAGATGAATTACAGCACATCACTGACCCTCTCTCCTTACAAACCTCCCTAGTGCAATCACAACCAACACCAAGCTCCACAGCACAGGAGGTCCCAAACGTGTTAATCCCTTACTTTGATAAAAAGTTTGCCTTCCTACAGTCATCTATTGATTCAGCATTTTAACAAGTCTCAAGTAACACCACCAGAATACCAGAGCTAGAACAAAGAGTAAGCGACTTGGAAGACCAACTGCTGGAACTACAATTACTATACAAACAAATATTAACTATCTTTTCTGTCGGAAAAATACGCTGTAACCTGCATTCTTGGGCCGCCCAGGAATCTTCAAAACATGACCTGCAACACTTTATTATTTGGTGGATCTTAAGCAAGAAATATAATCTCTCCCAGCTCGTGCAATTGAAAGAGCGCACTACATCAGCCCAGAAAGATCCGCTTCCTCCAAAAAACTTGTGAAGATTTTCCATAGTTTGGATAAGGAACGTAACCTATCTACATATAAATGACAAAGATCTCTACAGGTGCAAGGCTTCAAAATCCTAATTATTCAAGATTTTTCAACTGCAGTGGCTCAACAAAGCAGAGTGTTGCAAATTCCTCATAGATCACCAAATCCGCTTTACACTATTATATCCAGCAAAACTGAGGTTTATTGTTAATGGTTCTTCCATGATCCTAGAAGATGCAGGTTCAGCAGTCACCGTCTACAGGACCCCTTATCCTCAAACCATCAAAAAATCCAGAACTTCCCTACAGGCCCATTGCTTCACTGACTATAAACTCATGGCAAAAATTAATGCCATTCCCTTACAACGGCTGCTACCCTTACTCCTCACCAAGCATCAGCTAGGCTCTGGACCTAACCACCAAAGGGATAAGGATGGCTATAGTGGCAACAACCTTACAATACAATAAAAAAAACGTGATTAAGTCTTGACACAGAAAAAGCATTCGATAAGGTACTTTGGCCATACCTGCACTCTCTCCTAGCCAAAAGACAATTGACAGTGGACGTCAATAAAAATACATAAAAAAAAAAAAATACTTCCTTAAAATGTTATATTTATTAAGCTAATGGAAGCAAAAATGAGAAGTTTATTGGTAGAATTTATATTCTATACACTAAAGGTGAAACATTACATAGGAAAGGCAATTACGGAGCATTTACTATTTCTGATGTATAAAAACATAAAATAACATTGTGCAGTCTACAAGAATATTGAACATCCTATGTAAAACAGCTTTCTAAAACATAGGTCAAACTCAATCTGAGTGCCATTGGTTACCAGTTTTCAGTAGTTAAAAAAGGAAATAAAAAATAGAAAAGAAGAAAAAAAGATAGAGCAAGAGGAGGAAAGGGAGAAGGGTGGGGGGTAGGTAAGGTGGGAAGAGGGGTGAGGGTGGTTATCGTGGATATGCCCGTGTATCACTAGGAACTTAGACTGGAGGATGAAGTTGTCTTATATAGTCTGCCGAACATTTAAAGTCATCCCAGTAAAACCAGGTGCATACTGGCCTATCAGGAGGCTTATCCCTTGATTTCATAAGCTCTTCCATAAATTGTATATCGTTAACCCTGGAAATCCACTGCTGTAAAGTAGGAAGAGCAGTTTGCTTCCATAATGGTGGGATACACGCCTTGGCTGCGTTTCCTTTACATTTTTTAACCAATGTGACAGTTTTTATATCTTCCTGGGCCATTATGAGAAATACCCACTTTCTATATTGAATTTATCATTTTATGTTATGTAGAACGCAGCGAAATCTTGGTATCTAAGACAAATCAGTCTTCTTGATTTCCACTAGTAGAATTGTTCATGCTAACTTAATATCTGCAAATACATCCAGACATTTTCAATCATATGCAAGTATGGCCATCAGACTATAATATACTTTTTCAGTTCACAATTTCAAATCCCAGTAATCTTTTAAAGTTTTCATTTTAGTTTCTCTAACTCTGTTAAGCATTCTGTCATAACTTGTAAATCACATCACTGAGCTTTACTTTCTATCTCAGGCCTAGAATTTACCCATTGGCTGGATACTCCTGGTTGGCCTGCTTTCCTGCCAGACCTGTCTCCTGGTAATTCTCTCATGAAACCAGCTGATGAGTTAGCCGAACTTTGGTCATCTTCTCCATTAAACATGGATGCCATTGGAAAAGTCGACATTTCATCCTGGAAAACATATCAGATAGTCTACTTTTTAGATCAAGTTCTTCAAAAGTCACCTTTACCACCTGGTAGGAAATTCAGTTAAATAAAGAAAATTATGCACTTATATAAAATAAGTATTTTAAATATGTGTACTAATAGCAATTAATACTGATTTGAATGATTTTACAAAATATATTCTAACAAACTCCCTCTGATCCCTCATCTATATATATTTTCTATCCAATTTTACAAAGGTAATGTTGAAGAACTTGGAAAATATTATTCAAAGATTTCTGAAGCTACTAATGCTGAACTCCGTCTTCGTTGGGCTCAGATTGTGCTGAAAAATGATTACCAGGATCATTTTCCTAAAGTCCGTGATTTCCTGGTCAGCCAAGTACGTGAGTGGGAAACATAGAAATGCAATACTGAAGTTATTACCATTTATATCCAAGAGCAAAATTAGGATTTGTACTGGCCCTACCATTCAATTGTATTGGAACCTGGTTAGAAAGATGAGCTTTTTTTTAACTCTTAAATCATCCAAAGTTTAGTCTTGTCTAGACAGCCTCTCTTCTGTTCTTAGCTTTGTGGGGATTAGTGATGTCAGCCCATATATTACTACAATCAATCTGTTCAGAGTGGATTCTGGGGTCTATGCTTGTTGTAAAACTCTTCATTTGCAAGATTGATGTATTTTCTAGGAGAAGGTATCCAAAGCAAGGGCCCAAGTTTTATAGGAATAAAACTCTGTGAGATTTTCTTCCTTTAAAACTTGGCACTAGAAAACCATTGCTAGTTTTAAAAGCCTGTCAGCTACTAAAAAAGCTAGAAACCATGACTTTAGGATGTGAATGCTGTGTTTTCCTAAGAGCATTTTATAAAACTGTTGACTAAGGTCTTAAATTGAAGCTAACATTTGGCAAGCATTGCACAGATGGAGACATACCTTTAAAATAATAACCCATATGATTAGTGGGCCAAAGGCACAATCTATTTATCTTCCAAGACTCCTTCCCAGACTTTAAATCATACTAGGATTATGTGGTAAACCTTAAAATTTTTGCACGCCATACCAGGGATATTTTTTGGATATATTTTCTTAATGTTGCTCACTTGTTACAATAGAAAAAAACTAAATCAGGATAATTGGTCAAGCTGCCATTACTGAACTCTCATTGTAATAATGTTAGTTGCCTGTCCTTTACATTGATCTAGTTATTTCAGTACTTTAAGGCACTGACATGCAACACAGATGAAGATTAGAAAGTTAATGTGTTCTTTGACTTTGCAAGCTGCATGCTTGTTGTGCGTAAGTGACATATTTATGAGGTCAGCAATATTTATCTGTATTATTTCCTATATTATGTGAATATTACTAACAATGGTGACATTTTTAGTATAGCTTGTCTGGGAATGGCTTATTTTGTTAGAAATCAGGTATAGGTGTAAATGTACCTCCTATTTTTTTTTCTTTTTTCAATTTCTGTTCCTTGTTAGACAACCAATATACATTAATGAACTTCTCATTGTATTTGCAGGGGAAACAGAAGTACACACTGCCATTGTATCGTGCTATGAAAGCTGGATCAGAGGCTGCTCATGCTCTAGCCACAGAAACCTTCCACCATACATCTCCACAGCTTCATCACAATGTCCGCAATTATGTGAAAAAGATCTTGGCAATGTAGAAAATGTTTTACAACAGGAAAATACCAAAAAACATCCAGCATTTAATGCATTTGACTACATCCTCCTCCTGGCATACAAAATTAGATTTTTATAATGATTATATGATTATATACCAATATGATTACATTTGTCTCATAAAACTGTTTTGGTAACTTTCAAAATAAAGCCAATTATTTGAAGCACCTTGTAATATCATTGGCCATTAAGAACAGTCTCAATATGGCTTTAAAAAATCTGTATTATGAATGCTTCCATTAGCTCTCTGCTATTAAAATAGTATTCCAGGCTGCTCTTGATCTGGTGGGGAATTTATGACCTGCACTTTTTTTGTCTTTTAGAATACAAAAAAACATTTCCTATGTCTTACAAATTTGGCCCATCCTATTTGGCAAATGCCTCCCCATACTTCTCAAATAGACTGTGAAAATCTTTTTGATTACTAATACTAGTATGACTTTAGGATGTAAAGGCTTGGTCATATGTATTCTAAAAATCGCAAATCCCAAATACACCACCTCAAACTCAGCTACTGGCAGAGTTGCCAAAATAAGAGGTACACACTTTAGATTGGACTTACTTTCCAAACCATAAAACAAGTAATTAGCTTTTAACACATCACTTATACTGATAGCTTAAAGGTAATGGTGTAAAATGTAAACTGTTAATGAAGGATGTGCAGGGACTGTTCAGATGAAAATTCTGGATACCTGTCTAACTATGGACTTTAAAGTTTCTAATTGTCTGTCCCAGAACAACTGTGCAGAACAATGAAAAAAAATAGTATTTTGCCTACAGATTTCAACTAATCTATTGAAGCAATAGGGTTATTATGAAAAACAGGCATTTTCTGAAGAGGATGGCAATAGACCCATGTTCCTCTTATGACTTTTCCTTAAAAGCCTTCTTCATGGGTTGCTAAAAAAAAACATGATGAATGCATGTTGGATTAATTTTTATAATTTCCTGTATCCTAAATGTATCACTTTTATTATGAAAGATAAAAGTACACAATCATTTTTTCATACCCGTCTGTTTTCCTCTTTTTGAGCACAAAATAGGGGTAGTTTTCATTTTTGTACAAGTTAAAATAAACACCTTTGTTTTTATTATTTGCTGTAATTTACACAAAATCATCCCAATCAATGCAGCTTGAATATCTCAATACTGTGCCAAATTCTCTTAAGTCAACATGTCCCAATGTATTATTTGCTTTTTTTTTTGTTTTTTTTTTTTAACTATGATTTACCTACCATTGCCTATGTTAAGGGGTGATCCTTTGCTCCTACTCCCCTCTTGACTAAACCAGCCCTGGCATATACCTTGCTGTGTGCTGATCTGATTACAGTTATACCCTATGTTCAATATAGGTTTCTAATCTACATACATTCTTTCAGGGAATAGTCATTTTTACCAATATCTTCACCTAAGATAAACACCATATGAATTGCTTAATCTCCCTTACTAGAAGGCTCCGTGTCCCTGTGAGAAAAATGAAACCATCACAAAAGTTATATTTTTTATAAATATTACTGAACAAAATAGAATAATGGACTTTTAAGGCAGTTAAAAAACAAACAAAAAAAAACAATTAAATGTAATAAAAACAATAAAACTACGTTTATTCATTCGTAACAAAAACAACAACAAAAGTACTTGTATCATTTCTCACAAACTTTAAACAAGGTCTTTAGATATTTTGCATGTAAAAAAATGTCTGTTTTTTCGGAAAAAGTGCATAAGGAACTCACCAAGGATTTTCTCTCAAATATTGGCCACAGGGACCAGAAGAAACAAGGAACCCTATTGTAGGTTTACAAATACTTTATTACCTTACGATAACTGCACAAGTTGAATTTCTATTTCAAGTGTATACCTTTTTCAAGGATCCAGCTCCAAACAGCCCCTGCAACCAACTGCAAGCTCCTGTCTCTAGAGCCTAGATGATTCTGTTCATCTTCCAATCAGGTAAAGGACAAACGTTTATCTAATTCTAAATGCTTTATCTATGCTGCAGCTTTTGATGTATACAGTGAGAAGATCATAGTGTAAGGAAAAATACAGTAAGCATTTTAGTGCAGAACAGTAGTCTTTACAACTAACTAAAATATTTCCAGAGTACCAAGTGTCATTGCAACCAGTGGGAACTGGCACACATCCTGCAGGAGGCCTTTGCTTTCTGCAGTGCCACAGAATAATAAGTTAGCATTCTTTGAAAACAGATGTACAATGTAAAACAGTCACATCTTATATCTAATATGAACATAAAAGTGTCTTAATGTTCTCACACACATGCAAATACTGATGTGCATCCAGTGGTCCTGATTTCAAACCGCTCTCCAAGGCTAGAGAAGATAAACTTTCATCAGTAAAGCTAGGTGATCCAGCAAACCTGGAATGGATTTATTAAATTAATTTGCTATTTGTTAACCAATTTTTTTTTAAATTCTGGACCAGATCCATTCCAGGTTTGCTGGATCACCCAGCTTTACTGATGAAAGTGTATCTTCTCAAGCCTTGGATAGCTTTAATAAATTAGACCCAAAGGGTGTTCTGAGACTATGTGGAGTCCAAGTGGAGAAAGCAGGATACATGATAATAAGTTACAAAGCATAAATGTCAGCAGACACTGCAACTAACCTTTTCTTTGTTTTTTGGCTCTGGTTGATGGAAAGCAC